>NC_086233.1:13670000-13777500 GCF_036321145.2 Pelmatolapia mariae | reverse complement strand
TGAGCAGTTTCATCATAAAAGGAGAGACTGACACCGCTCAGATCATATGAAGACATAGAATCCCTCAGTTCCTTAATTAGATCAACATCACAATTATGTATTTACAAAAAAGAGAGAGAGAGAGAGAGAGAGAGAGAGAGAGAGAGAGAGAGAGAGAGAGAGAGAGAGAGAGAGAGAGAGAGAGAGAGATGGTGACAGTGGATAAGCTTAAGACACAGGGGGAGAGAAAGCAATGGTTTATATACAGTCAAGATATTTTACACACACTATGGCTTTGATCTAAGGACAGCTGCTGGTCAGTTCACCACTTTACCCCACACTGAAATATTCCAAACATTACTGCATGTATAGTAAAAGTTGAAGGGTGTTGGACAGTTAAAAACTCAAGAAATCACGTATCTAAACTGATTGACTGATACATTTCTGAGGCTGTTATTTGCCAGAGGTGGGTGATAACTAAAGTTGATAACTAAAAAAGGTGTCGAGGGACTCCATCAGATAATTTTTTTTTTTAAAGAAAAGACTTTCAGCAAAGTTGATCAAAGGCATATTATGACTTTTTGCAATTAATAATCCATTTTTTGAAAGGAGAGGTCCTGATTTCACCCCCTCCGGTATTGCCAACAACTTTTCACTCATGCATTCAGATGTCTAAATGTCTCAGCATGCTCTCCAGAATGTCGTGACATTTAGCACAGACATTGAGGATCCCCAAAAGACGAATCTCAGTTGCTTTTCTTTAATTTGATACCTATGAAGCCTACCCAAATACCTTACAGGGACTTCGGTTTTATTTCCTTAGCAAATGTTAGCATTGTCCCAATAAGCCAGTCAGCATGAGCTATTTATAAAAAAAAAAAAAAAAAAAAAAAAAAAAATATATATAAATAAAATAAAATATATATATATATATATATATATATATATATATATATATATATATATATATATATATATATGAAATTGTATTTGTTTTGGATATCCAGTAAGCCCGGTTAGCAGGAAACCTGCTGTTAAAAGGATACTGCGTACATGTTTGTCTTTTGGTGGTGTTTCAGCTGTGGTGACAGCTTTGCTGATGCTGTGGAGCTAACAAAATGAAAGGAGCAATCAGGACACGACTAACTAGTTAACACAGCCACATCAGATTGAACTTCAAGATTAAAACATGACAGAAATAACACCAGTGAATTTCCTTGACACGTGATATATTTAACAATATTTTCCACTAATAAGTCAGAAGGAGTGAAGAATTTGACATTTCGATACTGTCTGGTAGTACCCATTTGACAGTTAAAACTAGCTATCAAGCACGGGGTGTGAACAATAAGGAAGACTGTTTAAATCCACAGAGATTGGGGGGAGACATCAAAAAGTTATCCGTCACAGGAACAAAGTGACTAACCTGTTGTTTTCCGAACTGTTCTTTCTCCGCAGCCAAAGCCTTTTCCGTCTTATTATCACTTTTATTCTTCGTTTTACTCATGTTTTCACCGAAAAAGACACATAAATCCAAAGTGGTCCCACACACAGGTTCAGGCTCCTTGTCCGTGCTCTCGCGCCTCGTTAAACCACAAAGGTGAGTCAGGTGCGGCGCGCGCACGTCACCACAATCCTATTGGTTTGGCTAGCTCCTTCAAATCACCACAGGATGCTTAAAAAAAAAAATCTGTCCGAACAAAGCAGCTTCCATCCAAACCCATAAATAACACACTGGAAATGAAAAAAAAGTGTGCGACTGTCAGGTAACAAAGTACCATACATGTAGGTTATATACAGATATTTTTATTTAAAAAACAAATAAACAAAAAAACATAAAAGCTACTAAAAGATGCAGACATTTCGGCTGAGTCACCAGGCTGATCTGTAGGCAGTGAAACTGGAAAAACGGTACAAGGACACACCACTCATCAGCCCTGTAGGACTGGTTTCCCATCTCACTCACTCCACACGTTTCAGCCTTTAAAAGCCACAAACAAGATTTTAAAAATACACTCTTTGACTTTGTTAATCAATGACATTTTTGTGTGTCTTTATATGTTTAAATACTTACATAGGACATATTCACATCTCACAATTTAAAACAATATCAGTGATATAAAAACATTTCACAGTCTGTATTTATACTTCACCTTTTCCTGGGAGGCTTTACGGTTCAACAAGTGGTGCGTGCAGTACTTAATATAGTAACACTGATTTTTCAGTTCAATCTTAGTGCTCAACAGTTGTGTGTCACTTTAGTAAATACTGAAACATACATGAGGAAAATCAATTCTTCAACTGAGTCATCAAGTCCATGTGATTTACTGGCTGGTTGGTGTTATGTTGAGGACGAAGTCTGGGTGGAGCTGGACTGGTCTGTTAGAGAAAAAGAAATACGATAAAGCTGGTATGATTAACACACCCAAACAGGAGGAACTGAATATTTTTATCCTCTTCATGCCACACCCCATAAACACAAATAAGGAGAGAGAGATGAAAAGAGGCCGAATGTCATGAAGGTACTTGAGGATGGAGGTACTTGGGTGATGTTGGGGTGTCTGGGACTCCTGGAAATAAAAAGGGTCAGTGGGCTACAACTCACCATTTGGCTGCTATTCTGTAAAGAACTGTGGAGTCTCAGGATGCTGTTCCCTGAACCAGCCACAACCAGCCTGGACTCATCTAACAGCTGCTGCAGAGAGCATCTGGAAAGAGGGTCGTCCTGATGAGAGAAGGAAAGAACTCTTGGTCTTTGTCTTCAGCTATTAATGGAATACTTCAATATGGTGATGAATTTGTTTTGCAATGCCTGAAAAACCTTACGTCACTTTTGTCTGTGCTATATATTAGGAGTTACTTAAAATCTTGCTAGTTTAGCTTAAAATAACAACTAGAAACAGAAATATCTTAATTTTTCCAACCTGAGCACCATTAAAAAAAGACAACTCCATTGTGTCATCATTCTTTGCCAACGCATGTTTCAGAACTGTCAACAGCCTACATTGTGTGGTCAAAAGTATTTCATTCCGATTTCCATATAAAAAAAAACACAGACTTACTTGTAGCACAATATTTTTGTTTTTGGACTCTATCAGAGTAGCTTTGGGTGACTGACAGTTGAATTTAACATATACAGGTCCTTGGTGTACCCCCATAGTTTATCTTGTAAAATGGTAAATGGCCTGTATTTGTATAGCGCTTTACTAGTCCCTAAGGACCCCAAAGCGCTTTACACAACCACCCATTCACACACACATTCACACACTGGTGATGGCAAGCTACATTGTAGCCACAGCCACCCTGGGGCGCACTGACAGAGGCGAGGCTGCCGGACACTGGCGCCACCGGACCCTCTGACCACCACCAGTAGGCAATGGGTGGAGTGTCTTGCCCAAGGACACAACGACCGAGACTGTCCAAGCCGGGGCTCGAACCGGCAACCTTACAAGGAAGGTTGTCAGTCTCCCAACTCTTGAGCCACGATCGCCCCTTAGCCACGATCGCCCCTTGACATCACCCCATCTTGTCTTAAACAACCTATTTTAGCCCCATTCCCACCCTCCCTTTAAACAAACTTTCTTCTTATATGCTGTCCCTGACAAACAAGAGGTTTGTAGAGAGACTTTATGAAGTTGTCTTACATCCATCAAGTAAGCTGAGAAGACTCCCTGGTTACAGTTGTTTGAGCTTTGAAGAGCATCTGCAGGCAGATCATCATACACAGATTTTAAGTTCTTCCCTCTGAGTGAAGAAGGTGACTCATCCTTCAGATAGTTACATGTTAACTCATCCTGGCTGAAACACAGAGAGAGACGTATTCATTAATCTTTTGTTCCTGTTAAAAATCTAGAAGGATTTTTCACAACTTTACCACATTCAATTTAATATACAAAACACTGACACTTACTAAATTTGAGATTTAAGAATTAGACATTTATCTGAGTCTTACGAAACAATTAATTCATTCCTGCATTGGACTGTACTGGACACACACACTGAATGTTTATGGGGTTTTTTAGTATGTTGTCCAGTCAACAAGCCAGCTGTGGGTATGTGTGCTGCTATCAGTGTCCAGAGTCTCTAAAAAACCCACAGTATACCTACTGCCAACAATATAATCCACACATATTTTCTCAGTGAAAACTTAGTTTGCTGGAATGGGTTTGTGACATGTGCCAGCTGTGCAGCCTCTGTGGTTTTAATAACTGTGGGCTCTAAAATGTATTTCTGGCTGCACAAAACAGTGGCACTGCCAAAAAGACAGGAGGCAAATCCAGAGGAGTTTAAAGTATGGATGGATATAGTGAAGAAGACAGAAGAAGACTCTATGGAGGGGAGGGTGAGATGGAGGCAGATGATCTGTTGTGGCCACCCCTAACAGGAGAAGTCCAAAAGCAGCAAAATTAGTGCAAACCATTGAACAACAATATGTGGAAAAGCTACTATAATGGGGTCAGGACTACCAGAAAGTAGCTCCCTCACATATTTTTGTTACATGGTTTGCACTTTTTTTTGCTGCTTTGTTTGTTATCCTAGGACATTATTCACCTGCCCAGTAATCCCTGACTGGTCTTCCCCTTCAGGGTTTCACAATTCAGCTGCATCAGCTGCAGGTCATTCTGCTGATTCTCACAAACCTGCACACACACAAACATGATCACTTGAATGCATTTTTTTTAAACTTTCAATTATTAAAAGCATGACCCCACATGATAGGCGGGGTTCAAACCAGAGTAAATTGTCTGCATTTATGTTGAAAAGAGAGAGATGCTGAAAGAAAAATTCTAGTAGTAAAAGTGGATTTAAAGATTCTCACCTACAAACGGATGAAAACTACCTAAAAATTGTAACTTAATATAAAAATATGTTTAATGATCATTTAGAGGCAGACTATATCAAATACCTAGACGACAATGAGACAGAGATGTAACAAAAAAAGAGACTCTGGAGACTTGGAAATAGATTTCAAATTACTGCGCTCCCCCTGAATTACAGACACAAAATGACGGCAATGACATGAAAACATGAAGCACATTCAGACACAAAAAAGTTTCAAAAGAACTGGAGAAAATCATGGGAATGGCTGAAAAGAAACATCAGCCAAATTCAGTTCAGGGGTTTTACTAATCTACAGGAGACTCAGGAGACCTTCATGAGCCTGTGCCTGAGGTTCCACTTTCTCTATTTACCCTTTATAGCCTGTTACTACTTCAAGAAGCACTGGACAATGACAGTATCCCAGAGTCAAACATCTGCGTTGTGAAACTGCAGAAACACTGAGGTATGTTGTCCAACCAGTAAGTCACCTTATGCTGGAGGAATGAGGAAAGCTGTACTTCCAGAGCTGGGCTCCAATTACCACAGTATATTTTATGGGTTCACGCTTATGACGTTTTGTTCAGTACTCTCAGGGAAATACTACATGTTAGAAACTATACCTGTCGTAGGCAGTGGAGCTCAGACATGAGGCGTTCCTGTTTGGAGTGGGCCAGTTCTAGCAGCTCATCTTTCCAGCTGTTTCCCTCCCCTGGTCAAAGAGATCAAATGCTGTGCTTATCTCTGCAGGAGAGTGTCTTTCTCAGGCTGAGAGGTATCTGAAACAATCTACCCTACAGATCTCTATCGAGAAAAGCAGACTGCTGAGATAAGACAGGACTGCATACCTCATTATCTCTACATACTCCTGCTACTGAATCTAACACTGTCACTGTTCACTGACGCCATCTACTGTGATTCATTCACTGAGAATGAAATGCCAATTATTCTCAGTTTCTAGAACCACTTTCATTTTTCTCTGTTCATATAACTGTCACATCAATATGTTTGGTCTTTTTTACATTAGAAAAAATGATGAAGAGGTTCATCAGATAAATGAAAATGGAAACAGTTATTTAAAACAGCTCTCGTATAGATATTCACTCATTATATAATATCAAAGATGAGGACCATATACCAGGATAAAGCACACAGAACTCTACGAAACACCAGCCAGTCCTAAATCTATCCAGCAAGCCTTCAGGGTTCAAAGAGACTTATACGTCAAAAACATATCAAGAAATACATCATCAAGTTTCCACCAATGAAATAGCTGCAAAAACAGTGAGACAGTGTGTTTGCGATGTACCTGTCAGGGCGTCTCCATGAAGCAGCTGGAGTTCTTGCTTGAGGCGGATGATCTCCTCTCTCTGGGTGCTGCTCTGTGTTACCTGCTGCTGTAGCTCCTCTATGAGCACAGCACGACATAGAAGAAGAACACGAAAAACGATTGATCATGCAAGTAAACAGATAACTCATTTTTAAATCATTTTTAACAGAAAGGCCAAACTTTTTTCCTTCCAGATTTTCTGCTGAAGATCTTTGTTTTTTGGAGTGTGCCATTTGATGGTTGGACAAGTTCTCTGTTTGAAAAATACTAATGCCCTAAATTTTCAGGAATCTGTCCAACCTGCATCTTGGAAGTTCAGATACCATTAGAGTTTATATAATAACGATCCTTCATAAAAAGCTCCCGTGTTTTCAATGCTTTATGTGTCAGCACTAAATGGTATGTGTCTTGTAGTCTGTGTTAACAGAATTTATTGTGCACAACTCTGTGAATGCTGGAAAAAAATATACAGCCATACATCCAGACTAAAAATGTCACATGGAGCACATGGAGACAACGTTTAAGGGCAGATCTTCTAAATCTGATTCCCAAAAGGCTTTCAATTCCTTTTTATGAGAAGAGTTGCAGACTACTGTTCCATTATCCTTATTTTTTTTTAACAACATCAGTGTCCTCTGATCATCTGCCCTCTAAAGAATGAGAGTAAATAGGCAACAAAATGACACGAAGTTTTAATAATGTACCTTTGAGCTGTGTGACTTCATGTCTGGCTTCCTTGTAAGATACTTTATTCTCCTCCAGGTCTTTCAGGAGCTTGCTTTCCTGTGAGCGACTCTCCTTCAGAGATGTCTCAAGGTGTTGCAGGCGCCCTGAGAGATCGAGTATATAACTCGAGGCTTTTGCCATATCTTTGTCCTAAAGGGTTAGAATAATTAGATAAAATGATGGGACATCATAAATTGATGCAAGACCAGCAGATTATATAGAGAGCAAAGATTAACATGTGTACCTTGAGTTTGAGCATGGAACTAAGCTCCTCCTCCCTGACCTGCAGAGAGCCGACTTGTGTGGACAGAGCCATGACTGTGGAGTTGAGACTCTGGTTCTTATCCTGAAAAACAGAATGGACACATAGAGAAGATGGATTATGCTAATCTATAGTTCTCTAGTTGTATTAATGTGCTAAAATAGTTTTGCATGACTTCCAGTTCAAAATATTCCTTGCTTGTGTTATAACAAGCTGTTTTATTGCCTCTTCATTTAAGAACACAAAAACACAAGGTTTCAACAGCTGCTGGGTGGGGCTCCTTTGGTGGGGGTCTTGGTCTCCTTCATCACCTGAATGCCTTTGGGTTTGGAGACTTCCACTGAAAAATACTCAGTTATAACCACGGAGATTGTTCTCATCACTAACAATTCAAATGAAATTTGAAAGCAAAGTTGATGTGCAATCTTGGCTCAAGAGTTGGCAGTTCGTCTTGTAATCGGAAGGTTACCGGTTCGAGCCCCGGCTCGGACAGTCTCGGTCGTTGTGTCCTTGGGCAAGACACTTCACCCGTTGCCTACTGGTGGTGGTCAGAGGGCCTGGTGGCGCCAGTGTCCGGCAACCTCGCCTTTGTCAGTGCGCCCCAGGGCAGCTGTGGCTACAATGTAGCTTGCCATCACCAGTGTGTGAATGGGTGAATGACTGAATGTAGTGTAAAGCGCTTTGGGGTCCATATGGAATAAGTAAAGCGCTATACAAATACAGGCCATGTGTTTATTATGGACCTGTTTGAAATCCATGATAAAATCTCAGAGAGCAGAGTGCAAGTGATAAGAATAGGATTAGAGCAACATCAGGTTAGACTGATAGACAGTGCAGGAGGAGCAGCTGGTAGCAGCACATGTGCTTTGAGGCACTGTAGCTGTACACACCAGTACATCAGCAGTGTAAATGATATAAAAGGCAAAATGAGAATGGAAAAAGAAGACTCGAGTCGCAGAATTACCAAAAGTGATGCTCCCAAAAAAGGCTCAAAAGATGAGGAAATGCTTGAAATAAGGATCCAAGGAATTTGGTAGTGTGAAGACATTTTGGCTAAACATGTATTACAAAGACGGGTAATACCACAATTACTTTTTACCATTTGAAGCAGTGACATTCTTGCATAGTGCACTGTTGACCTTTTACCTGCACAATGCAATGCATACACAACATAAGACTGAACACACTTTATCCTGTACCATACTTGAAGACAGAAAAAACCCCAAAGAGACAAAGTGATATCATGAATGCATGATGTCGTGAGGACAGCTAAAAATAATAGATTTAATGAAACGGTACTAAAAAAAATTATGGTTATAAATTGTTGTTTTTCCCATATTGCCCAGGCCCATATTAGACAAAGGATGTTCAAGATGGAGCTGAGGGAGGAGGAAAAGGGGAAGATCACATAGAAGCTTCTGGAATACTGAACTGCAGTATTGAGGGTACTGAACAAGGACATGCAGAGATTTGGTGTGACAGAGAAGTATGAGAGGCACAGGGTGAAATGGAGGCAGATGATCTATTCTGGCGATCCCAAAAGGGATTAGTTGAAAAAAGTAATTGTGTATCAGGGAATTTTAAAAAACAAATCAAAAAAAGAAAACCAATTCATTCCTGAATCATTTTTAACATTTATCTTTATGTTTTTCCTCTATGTTGACAAATCACATGAACGACCACACCCAGCAGTACTAAGTGTATCCAACTGTGTGCTGATGTTATGGCGGTACCTGAAAGTACCTGGAAGTCTTGGCATTTTTCACTGATGTGCTTCTGCTTCTTTTCAAGCTCACAGATCTGCTGTCGGGCTTCGTCGAGTTCCTTCTGGGCCTCCTTCTCCCTTGTTTCCACCACCCGCACATGTTTAGTCAAGACTCTGATCACCTCGTTACGCATTTGCACCTCCTCTGCACACACAAAAAAGAACAAAGTCCCGCCATATGGCCGTTTAACAAAATGGCATGTGTACGCCCCTTCATCAACAGACTCAGTCTGCAGATGATGTGCAAACTATAGAAACAATGTGCTGACAAAGAAAAAATGATTACTTCTTAATATAACGTATTTTTGATCTCTTTACAACTCAGCTGGGGTTCCTACTTTTATTATGGCTTCATAACAACCATGTTATTACCATATCTATACAAATTAATTACACTGTCAGCAACAAGAGAAAAGAAAATCACAAATCTATTTACAATATTACCATGGTTTATCATAAACATATTGATATTTCACTTTTGAATCTAAGGAGCTTGGAAAGAAAAGCATCTGGACTTTATTAAGTTTCTTGAAGACTTTTCACCTCTCATCCAACAAGCTTTTTCAGTTCTAAGAGCAATTGGTGGAGAGTCACAGATTTTTAAGCCTTATTGGGAAGGCCTAAAAAAGAAGTCCAGTCACTTTTCTTTCCAAGCTCCTTAGATTACAATAACTGATTACGCTTAATTTCCTTCTACATTGGATTGGTAAATCTTATATACAGTGTGCTGTTGAAGCTGCTGTATCCTGCCTACAGTTGCTGGACATCTGCAAGCTGCTTTGCAACCCAGCTTTCCCCTGTGAGTTACAGCTGTATTGAACTGACCAACATATCCTTAGCTCTCCTCACCATCTAAACGGGCACACTTCTGCTCCAAGGTCAACACCCTCTGGCGGTACTGTTCCCAGGCATGATGCTGCTTAAGATGGGAAGCAGCCATGGCATTTAACTCTGTTTCCCGATCCTTTAACTCAGCCATCAGCAGGTGCAGCTCCCTCCTTTGCCTCTGGATGATGGTGCTGCTCAGGTCAGTTGCAGTAAACTTTTGCCAAACACACAAATGACAGAAAACCTCAAATAACAACTGAAGGAATCAATCAGTTATTGTGTTGGTCAAAGAATATGAAACTTTTTAAATTATTTCAATAGCTAGGTTTTGAACGCAACAAAAAACCATAAACACAAATTTAAAAGATTTACCAGCAGCAACCTGCTTGATCCACCTAGCAATCCATCCTCTCTTACCTTAGTTTCCTGCATGCTGGGAGTACAGAAGGTATCTGCTAAGATGGGAGGGGTGCCCTGTTTTGGTCTGCTGTTCATCTTAAAGCTGTTTCGACCAGGTATTTGGTGTACATCAAGTGAAGCACCTTCATTTTTCTTAAAAGTGTCATATTATACAAAACAAATTACAATCACTCTGCTACAATACTATTTCGACATGTGGTTATTACTCACCGTTTTAACTGGAGTGCTATGCCACCGCTCACCTGAAGCATCTGAAACAAAGCAGAAGTGGATGTTGGGTGGATGAAACTACACCTCTTTTAAAAAATTACATTAAAGAAGGATGGTGGAAATATAGTTGAAAACATCTGTTTACCATTTGACCTGAGAGAACAGGCTGAGGCTTTTCCAAGAGCGCTTTCATTTGTGCACAGTCTTTTCCCTTTCTCCATCACATCATTACAGCTTTTTACTAAAATCTGTTCAATCTCTATCATCAATCATTGTTATTGTTGTGCCGAGCTTTTTCTGGGGCATCTCTCGAGGGCAAGTCGGTAGCCAGCTAGCTTATTAAGATAGCTGAGAATAACTTACCATATCAACTATCCAAAAGCTTCAAATCTGCTCTAATTTAGAAACATGCTACAAATGTTCCCCCAAAAGTTTATACGTTAGCTCCTAGAAACTTTAACCAACTTTTGAATGTTGTGACGTCAATGGCGGAACTCCTGCAGAACTTTTCAAAATAATGTAACATAACTCCAAAATAAAAGAACAACAATAACAAACACCTCATTAATCCCATATTTGGCAAATTATTTTTTAAATAATATTAATAATTATTATTGTTATCATTATTATTATTATTAGTAGTGGTAGTAGTAGTAGTAGGAGAAGCAGTAATTTATTAAATGTATTTCCCCTAAATGGGTATGCCCCTGAAACTTGATAGGTTTTCTCTGCCAATGCCAAACATCTTGTTCTGGTATTCACTCTTGTTTTGAGCTTCCTACCTTAGACGTCTATGAAGGTTCTTAGACGGTAATGAAAACAAAACTAGATGTAAAATAAATCTGTGATGTGTGTTTTTACTCCGAAGCACAGGGGGCGCTGAAGCATATAATCCACCTCTATAACTAAAACAAGAAGCGTTACATGGCGTGCTCCAAGTACGCCAAGTGAACCATATTTCATGAGAATGCTTTTCTAAAAGTCTTACGAGCTTGAATAATGCGATCGGTTTCATTGGAAAGACAACAGTTTTAGAGTATATTGTGCGGGGTACGTAATTTGACATTTATTCTGTATTTATTCAGCAGCAGAGCGTGTCCACTTTAGCCGTGCGTTAGCTCAGTTAGCCGGCTAAGCTAATTCCTAGATGCTGACGGTGACAGCTGGGCGAATGAATGTTACCTGATGAATGAAGCAGTAAAACTAAACTCGATATTTTTTTTAAAGATATCAGCTCGATGCATCGTGTCCACGGGATTGGTGTTTGCAGAATAATTACGACGGTTTAATTGTAGACTTTATTAACAGCATTATAGCTAACTATTCTATTTAATAGCTCAGCTACTGCAAAGAAGCCGCATGTGTTAGCAAGCTAAAGCCTGTTCCTTGCACAGACAATATCAAATTCATACTGCCTTATGTTTTATTTTTTTCTGCGGTTCTTTCCACTTATGTTTTGGAGCCAGGCGCTAAATTACAGTCTGAGATCGGCTGGTGATCAATTTCAGTTCAGCCACATCTGTTTGATGCTGTTATCTAGCTGGTACCCTTGTGCCCGATATGTCGTGAAACTAAGGGAAGAGTGTTGGCAAGGCAGGCTAGCATGATGAAATACTGCCAGTAGCTGTGCTCATCCATGTATTATTGTCTGATAATAAATCTAAAGAGACTTTAGTCCATCGGTTTATAAGTTGTAATGTAAACGTTAATCATGACTAGTATTTAAACCTTTTCATGTTGCAGTGTAGTCAATGTAAGCGCAGTTTTCATAACTTGTAAGTAAATTCTCTCCCATTCAAATATTTGCTCCCCATTAGGACCTCTACTTCGTTCCGAACCCAATCCATTTTTCATGGGATAAAACCTCTGATATTGATTCTTAGCCTTTATTTACATATACACATAAAATATGTTGAAGTTGAAGTTTTTTTTTCTCACAGACTTGTTGGTTAAAGTGAAAAGTTAAAAACTCCACCCAGTTGTAATGGTGTTCTGCTACATTTAATACACACAGTATCTAGAGTCAGATTCACTCTGGTGGACAAACTGTGTTCAAACCCTTTCAGAAAAGTCACCCGGCAATGGGCCAGGATCAGTCAAAAAATATCTGTCGGCTGATATTTCATATATATCTGCAAGCAATGCAAATACATATGCAGTGTTTCAAACTGATTTAGCTTCTATATGTTGACATTTGATGCCAGCAAAGGAAAGCATGGATTCCTCTGTAAATGAGTTATTAAAGAATACTGTCTGCAAGTTTCTTCCTTTTTATTTGCCAAATAACTTAGTGATATAAGTTCAAACAGAGATGAGAAGTGTTAGCGTTAGGCAATTAGCAGTGACCATAGACAGTATAAAATATGGATGTAGCTTTTGGGTCTGAAAAGTGGCCCAGAATGTGGAAGTGCCTTAAACATGCATTCTATCGAAAGGCCGACGATTGGTGATAGCTGGGGTTGCAACAAGATTTCAGGTCCTACAGAAGACTATGGGAAGATGGATTTCTGGATTGACGATTATAAACACTTTCCTGTTGCGTTTATAACCTCTTTCATGTGTTATGGATCATACTTCATTTAAAAAAAATTTAATTTGTCCCGTAAATCTTGGGCATAACATGTTTCACAATGGATTATCTGTGGTGTCTGCATTGGCTTGTTGTTGATGTCCACTAGTCACTCCTTACCACATCTGGGTTTTTTTTCTTTGTTCTGTTCTTTTAAAACCAAAATGACAGCTTTGGAGACTTCAAAATGGGACTTCAGGAATAGGTGACATCACTGTAGCTTTGTCCATTTTTTTATATGGACCAGGGCACTGATTGAACTTTCAGTATAGGAGAAATAAGTATTTTTCACACATGAATTGATGTGGATGGTGTTGTTCTCTAACCTAGAAAAACAAACAAACAAAAGAACTTGCTGAATATTTTTTGCGTTGCCTTAATATACTTGGCATCTCATCAAAGTGTCCGTGTGTGTGTGGTAAATATAGATATAAAGTTACCATTTTTTTTAATATGTACATTTGCTTTGTGAAATGTTGGTAAACTGAATATCTTTGGGAATGTTGTGATATTGTAAATTCTAAAAGGCATTTTTTTGCCATTTACTGTCAGTTTAAAGAACAAAAAACTTTGCACCCATTTTAAAAACAAAAGAAGGGGGAAAAAGGCACATCTTTCTGTGCACAACTCACAAACTACTGGTAATTAACATGAGTTGGGTAAATGTTGTGTGCGCCCTGTGTTCATTGTCTCTTTTTTTTTCTAGTTAATTTGTGATGGCTACTACTGAGATGGAATCTGGGTCCTCGGAAAGCAGATCAGAGCAAGGGACAGCTGACCCTGATTCAAAGTACCCAATGAAAGTTCTTTATTGTGGAGGTGCAGTATATAAATCCACTCACTTCATCTTCAATTGTTTTGTGGTGGCCCCTTTTGAAAATGTGACATGAATCTTTTATTTGTTTTTTTCTCTCTCTGCAGTGTGCTCTCTGCCTACAGAGGTGAGTTTGACTATCAGTTTCTGTATTTAGTTTTATGACCCATTTTTCTATAAATATTCAGTTGGGGGTATTTTTTCTGCTGCAACGTAAATAACTGCAGTGTTGTGTCTGCAGTACTGTGAGTACATGCCTGAGCCAGCTAAATGTAGGCAGTGGCTGGAGAAGAACTTTCCAGATGTGTTTGCCAGGATGACTGTAGGTGAGTGGCGTTTCAGATTTTAGATGGATAATAATGAATGAATGTAACCATTTTCGCAAGTTTTAAATAAACCTGTGCAATTTGTTTGCGGAGTAAATATATTTGACTGAAAATGTTATTTTAATTTTTCTGTTCTGACTGCATTGTATTCTGTATAGTCTATGTGTCGTTTTGTTACAGCTCTTCATTGAAAAGTTGTCATACTTGCAGTCAGTGAAATGATGGGGAAACTGAAAATAGAAATCAATAAAACCGTTTAGGTTTGAATGACGTTTGGCTGCAGATCAGTTTAACAGGTTAAGTTTGTCATGATGAATATGACTCAGAGCTCTGAAAGTCTGTTTTGTAAAACTTCAGAGTCCACTTTGTACTTTAGTTCTTTAGCCCTTGGACACCTGTTAGGGATAGCCTTTGGTTCTCCTTTCTCAAATTATTGGTTTCTGTCATATTTCAGGCCTGCTTTCAGAAGAAAATGACTGGGTGTGAATCAGAATTTAGTCATGGTGGCCTCTGCCTATCTAGGTTACTATTCTACTCTTGGACCTAGTGCATGTTCTAGAGGTTTTCAGCTGTTTTCACAGTTTATTGAGCTATACTAAGGTGTCAAAGCTCATCATTAACGGCACCGAGGAGGTCATCAAACGTTGTCTTTGTTAGGGAAAGAATTAAATTGTACCCATTCTGCTTTTTCATGTTTTCTTATACAAACACACAGGTGCAAAGTTGGATGCTCTTATTGATCATGGCCATAGTTTTAAATGTCAGTGTAGGTGCAAGTAATGAGCCAAAATATCAGGTTTCAGACTGCTCTAAAAACTCATGTTTCAGGCAGGTTATTCTACTCTACGTACGTCAGAAAAGACTGTCTTAAAGAGGGACAGATGGTCTGAGGGGCTGCACTAAAACAGCCATGAACATTATTTTGAAATCGTGGGTCATTCACAGAATAAAAATACAGATGTGGAAATTAACAGAATAGCCTCCTTTTAAAAAGATTAGATGAGGTGATAATTATAGACTTAACATTTTGACTCCAACAAAAGCCACAATTTTCTAATATCAGCTGCAGTTGCTGGGTCCCTCACAGTCAGGATTATTTTTTCCTCTAACAGTAATGCTTTATTTGAAAAAGCTCAGAGTCAGCTCAGAGTTCGGGAATTAATTTCAAAATCAGAGCCTTATAGGCCCTATGCTCTGAGCAGGCTCTGACGTTGTTCAGGCTGACTTTGTTCTGAGGAAGCTAAATCATATATGTTATAATACCAAATTGGTACTTAGCCAGCTGTTGTGAATAAACTGATCTCTCGTATCGCTCATTTAGGTCATGCTGACTAAAGTTTTTCTCACGCTGCTGTTTGGATTGATAACATTTAGTGTGATGAATTGTTGGACAGCTCCATGCTACATGACATGCTTTGGATTGTCATGTGTACTTTAAAAATATAGTTTTGGAGTTCTAGAGGTCCTGTCTGTGCAAGGTTCACCACAGTGTGAACAGAAATGGCTTTTAATTAACTTTCAAGGCCTGAAAGGTGAAACGATTTGCTGTAAAGATCTGTAATGATTCCAGGCTTTCAAGCTGCATAATAATCCCTTGAAAGCTAAACATGTTGTTGAGGGAGTGGGTTTAATATTGTTCCATTTTCCATTTGTCCCACTGGCCCAGCAGCGAATGCGCCTAAGCAGGAACCGGGCACTGGAGATGCTCCTCCTGCAGGCGAGGAGGAGGAAAAGAAGAAGCAAAAGAGAGGTACATAAATGTCAGAGGGGAAAGGAATCAGAATCTACTGGTTCATGATTCACTGCTATAGTACATCAGGTTTCCTACATATAAAGTAATGGAATAAGTATGAGACCTGCCTTGTTTAAGGTTTATTTACACTCTGAGACCTCATAGGTTCATTTTAAGACATGGGTCTGATAAACTTGAGTCTACTGATTCCAGTAAGTCTTTAGGATTCAAATGATTGCTAAGGATTGATTGCTTCATGTTGTCTACATTTCACTTTTTATCAGTGCTTTAATTGTGTGCAACTTAACACTGCATGAGTTTAAATCAGGTTCATTTTAATTGACCTTTTAAGGTGGAAGAGGCCAGATCAAACAGAAAAAGAAGACTGTGCCTCAGAAAGTTACAATAGCAAAGATCCCAAGAGCCAAGAAGAAATACGTCACACGGGTGTGTGGCCTGGCGACATTTGGTGAGAGCTCTTGTGCTGTCCTTATCCTCTAGGCTGCCAAAATCTTATTCCCTTCGTGTTTTATTCTCAACATGGATCTTGGGTTTGACTCTTGCAGACATCGACCTTAAAGAGGCTCAGCGATTCTTTGCCCAGAAATTCTCTTGTGGTGCCTCGGTTACAGCAGAGGATGAAATAATCATTCAGGGAGATTTTACAGACGACATAATTGACGTCATTCAAGAGAAGTGGCCTGAGGTAAGTTGTCCGTCTCTGGAGAAAACCAGGGTGTCCTGAAAAGGTTCATTCTTAACTTAGGCTACGTCCACGCGTACACGGGTAGTTTTTGAAAACCGAGATTTTCCGTTTTCGTTTTTAAAAAAAATCCCGTCCACACGTAAAAGCCAAAAACGAAGGAAAACGCTGCTAGGAACATGCCAAAGCAGCAGGTGGCGATATATTCCTAACCGTGTAGAAATGTTGGCCAATCAGAAGTCTGGAAGCCTGAGTGGGAAAGAGTAAACAAAGATGGCGCATAGACGCAGAACTGAGTCCTATGTGTGGAGGGACAGTAACTGTGTGTGTATATGTAAGCATTTAAACACTGCAGAGAGTAAAATTAACAGTAACGGTATTTTGTCTAAGTCCGCCATTGTAGAAATTCATTTCACCGAAACAATAACCTGGCGCACAGTGTGACGTCAAAAAAAGTGCACACCTTTGACGCTGCGTTTTCTTCGTTTTCCTCGTCCACACATAAACGCAAAAACAGAGTTTTCGAAAATCTCCACCCTGGGAGGAGTTTTTAAAAAATCTCAGTTTTCAGTGACTGAAAACGCCGTTTACGTGTGGACGAAAGATGCAAACGCACAGAAAAATCTGCGTTTTCAAAAATACCCGGGTACGTATGGACGTAGCCTTACTCTCTCACTGGCAATTTGTAAAAACGTAACAAAGTTCACGTCATGTTGACCATTGTTATTAGTGACACCGGCTGCCTTTAAGTGAACTGCAGTTAGCTTCCTGTTGCTTGCATGTGCAACACAGCATGCTCCAGCAAACATTTGCAAGAAGAGGGGAGACATGCATAAGAGTACTATACATTGTACAGTATGTATGTGAGGGACTGGTGTATATACTGTGTCCCTACAATAATGTGTTTTTAAAAAATTCAATAAAAAAATAAGTGCCCCCACCCCCCTCAGTATGTTGCTGTGTTGTGGAGGAATTTTGGCACTCTCTTATTTATAACGTTCGCTCAGTTTTATTGAGTCATTTGTTTATGCACATCTTAAGGTGCCATCTAGGGCTGGGCAGTAAAACGATAAATGCCATAATAACTATATTGTTCTCAACAGCAGCATATGATAGTGTCAACATAAAGTTGATAGAACTCATTCAATCCAAAATAATAGCGCAGGACAGTGTCGTGGGTCTGTGGACGGTGTGAATAGCGGATTTTCTGAACTGCTTTTGAAAATGTCCTCTATAATCTCAAACATGACACACAGTTCAGTCTCCGTGTCTCTCTGTGCGTTGTAGGTGGATGATGACAGCATTGATGATATGGGTGAAGTCAAGAAGTGAAGACCAAATATGCACTTTTGCTGAAAGGATGTGACCTGTAACAGCGACGACCTGGCCAAATGTACACATTAAGTCATTTTATACCTATTTTATTTACTGTACATAAAAAGCTGTGGACTCAGCCACTCACTTGGCATTTTTTTTAGTTAATAGCTGCTTTCTCTTGTTTGCCAAAGGTGTGGTATGACATGAATCCTTCCCAAATGTTCTTCACTCAAGCAAAACTGTAGGCTAATAAATTTCAGTCTCCTTCACCCTTACACTCTTTTCACATTTGACTTTTTTTCTTCTAATGGTTGTGTGTCTGTTATTTTTAAAGCATTAAAAATGAGGTCTTTTTCAGGGCTCTGATATGCTGCTTTATCTTAGTTACTTAAATGGCCGCAGGTTACTTGTTTTTCATGCATCCCACTCAATACTCGTGAGTAAACCTATTCCCCTGCATAATAGTTTTATAATGAAGGTGCACTCCCCGGACAGATAACATTTACAGTTGTTTCCATGCTCCTTTGGGTCAATACTGCTTCCCCATAGATAACGGAGTGCACAGATGTTCACTCCACATAAAGATTAGTATGTTTGGCTGAGCACCTTTTGCATATGCGCAAACACGATTCAGTTTCCAAAGAAATCACCTGCTGGAGCCTTTCTTTACTGACACTGTATGTTACAGCAGCCGTTTCCTCTGATGGGTCAGAAGATGAATCTCACAGTCACAGATCTCTGTTGTGCCTTCGAATCTCCCATCCTGGACCAAGTTTTGCCTCCAGTTCTCATCCTGGAGTTCATGTTTGGACTAACGGGGAACTTTGTCGCCCTGTGGATGTTCATCTTTCAGATGGACACATGGAAACCCAACGCTGTGTACCTCACTCACCTGGCAGTTGCAGACTCCATCGTGCTCTTCTGCCTGCCATTCCGAGCAGATTACTACAGGCGTGAGAAAAACTGGCTCTACGGTGACATCCCGTGTCGCATCTTGCTCTTTCTGCTGGCAGCCAACCGTGCAGCTGGGATCTTTTTCCTCACGGCCGTGGCTGTAGATCGTTACTTCAAGATCGTCCACCCGTCGAATCGGATCAACCAAATGGGGCTGGGCTATGCTTTCTGGGTCTCGTTTGGCCTCTGGTGCTTGATCTTCCTTGCTACGGGGTACCTTCTTGCTGATCAGCACTTTTTCTACAACAACAACCGTACGCAGTGTGAAAGTTTCAACATCTGCATGGGCTTTAGTCCCCTTTCCACCTGGCATAACACTTTCTATGTTGTCCAGTTTTTCCTGCCCACTGCCATCGTGGCCTTCTGCACCATCAGAATTACATGGCAACTGAGAATCCGGACTGTGGACAAGAAGGGGAAAATCAAACGGGCCGTTCAGTTCATCCTGGCCGTGGCTTTAATCTTTATCATCTGCTTTTTCCCCAGCACCATATCGCGTATCGCAGTGTGGGTCCTCAAGGTATGGTACAATGAATGCAAATACTTTGAAGAAGCCAACCTGGCATTCTACACGTCAGTGTGTTTCACTTACTTCAACAGTGTCCTCAACCCTGTTTTGTATTATTTCTCGAGCCCTGCCTTCAGTGGAGCCTTCAACAAGGTCCTTAACAAACTGTTGAGAGGAAGCAGCGACAAAGACGAGAAAAAGTCATCAGAGAATGACATTTCCACCATAGATGATAGAAAGCTGTAAAGCCGGCTGCTTGTCCCTGTTCTAATTCTGTAGGGAAACTAAGATCCACCTTAATACACAAATGCATGGTAAACTCCTGGCTATTGAAAACATTTATATTATTGTAGTTGAAATTAAATGTCAAATAGTTTTTGCTGTAATTATGAACAAAATGACTCACTTAATATAAATATTAGTGGTGTAGTGCTTTTATTGCAATAATGCACCTGTTGTGACTTTGGATGTACTTTGTGATTATAAGCCACTTACCTGTCGTTAGTAGCTTACAATTACATTTCCGTAGTAGCTGGGCAGGTGAGTAAAGAATGAACTTAAAAGCTTGTCAAGGTAACATCTCACATAGATGCCATCAGCTCATGTATCCACGATACTTGATAAGGTTAGTTTTAATGTTTTTATTAGGCAGTTCAAGTGTAACACTGATCTTTCGGCTGCCCACTGAAATAATATTTATTGAATGAAATGGTTGTACAGCCACAGGGAAGTTTAGCTCACGTTAGTGCTAACATTAAACTATCAGGGCAAAACCCACATGCAAAGGGAGGTTTTTGAGATAGTCTAGTATGGTTTGCAGATAATTTCAGCTAGTTTGAATAAAGCACTGTGTATGTAAATGCCTTTGCAAGTGTATTTCTGCTTGTATAACATTTCAGTCTGTGTACCCTGTCACATTTTGTTTTCAATAAAGAAAAAATTAAGATTACTCCTAAACATTACATAGTTCTTTTGTTCCACTTTTCAGTGTCTGAATGGAACCAAGCACATTTTGCGCACTTTTACTTTTGAATGTTTTCTACTTACTATAGCATAATGTACTTTCACTAAGGTCGTGGGTTTATTTATTTATTTATTTTAAACAATGGCTGTCCCATAGTTAGGTGGGTGGTAAAATTAGCCTTTGAAAAGTTTCAAAAATATTTTGCTTTGTTTGAAAAAAATCCAATAAAAATCATTTAGTTGTTGACAGTAAATTAGATATCTAAGTTATTTAGATATGTCTCTTTGGGGTTCAGGGACTGTGATAATATTTCTTGTTTTTTTCCTCAGTTTTTACAAAAACAATCGATTGAAAACGAATCCAGTGAGCTATTCTTTTTCAGCTTTGCGCAAAGTGTAGAAAACAAAGCTATGATTCAGAGAGCTAAAGCAGCAAAATGAAGCTCTCGCATTACGCGTCAGTGACAATAGCGTACATCTACAAAAGTACATTTTTATGTCAGTACTTGCCTTTATTTTTACTGTGAGGTGTTAAGAATTTTATTTCATTTTTCTTTTCCCAGTTTAAGAAATTGCATTTCAATAACTGCTGATGACATTTTATTATTAGTATTATATGTATTTTTAGTTAGCATTTTTTAGTTAACGTAGATTAAGATAATTTCCATTGTGAGTTTCCCTATTTACTTTCAGTTTTTGTTTTATTACTCCTTGATATGTGATACTTTTAAGGGGCTAGACTGAAGTTCAGAATATCATTAAAAACAAAGAAACAAAACAACACTTTGACAGTAATGCAGATATCCCAGCCCATATTAACTCACGCAACATTGTATCTTCCTCCTTTTGGTTGTGAAAAATTTGATAAAACGGATAAAAATATTTTCCTGATATTTGAAATGTTATATTACCTAAGTAAATATTATTGTTTAATTCACATTTTGTATTTTTCTGAACTCTAGTTTTATTTTACTCTAACGAAAATATTAAGTTCATTTCCAGAATTACCTTAATTTTTGGCAACGATAGTAACCTTGGATCCTCAAATTTACAACTGGGCTTCACAGTTCACGAGCTTATGTTGGGGCTGTGAAGGCAGCATCATTTCCAAGAGTGACGTCAGATTGTGTGAGTCGGGGCTGGGCTGGGAAACAGTAGCTGTTGGAAAAAACATGTAACGGTGCAAGGTACGCTGCACCTTCTCACGACATTCCTTACTGAGACCCAGTTCATCTAACGAGACAAAGTAAGCTCTCAAAGCAGTTTTTTTCCCCCACTGCTGTCTGTGTTTAGTCTGCTTTAATATCGCCTCAGTAGAGTGTTAGTTGTCTTATATTAACCACAGTTTGTGCGTTATTGCTGTTTTGAAGCTAGCTAGCTTTGGTATACCAGCAACCACCGTGGCTCTAGCTAACAGGATGCAAAATATGATAAAAACAAGTGCCTGTTACCTCACGTAAATCACTATGATCTGCTGCTGAATGACATGCCAGTCAGTCCGCCGGTATTGGTTAAATGTGCAGGATGCCTAGTGGGAAAGTGTGGCGGGTAAAAATCTAAGTTATCTCACTAGCTCCATAGATACAGAGAGCCCAGCCCACACAAACAACACACACCAGTCTTCTTATGTGGCTGTTATGTACACTAACGATTTCTCCCTTCATTAATTGCTTTTGTGTGATCATGCAAAACCGGAGATAATTGAATGGTCGTTAGTGAGCTGGCAGCAGAGAATGGAGAGCAGGCTGATGCATGACAGCTGTAGGTGTGCTTGTTGTGTTGGTCTGGCAACACCTGCTGGGCGGGGGAAGACCTCTGAAGTAATGTTACCTGCACAGGATTTCTCTTCAGTGTTGTGAGAAACGATTTAGTGCTCCAACTACAAAGGTCGACCTAAATGAGTGCACCTATGATATACTTTTATTACCATGGACAGAGCAGGTACTGCTCACTGTGCCGGTTGCTACGGAGACAAGGCTGCCTCCATTATGAAGCTATTTTCCGAGTTCTTAAAGATTTCTTATCAGTTATTTCTCCATCTAAATATGTCCATTGTGATGTTGTCATTTCATATAAAAAGAACATATTCTCCAGCATCTTACAAACAATAAAGTAAAGACACATCTTCTTTAATTAGATTTTTCTTTATAACCCAAACATCATCTTTGGAAGTTTTTAAGATACTGGATCAAATTAACACATAATCAGAAAGCTGTCCGGATTTTTCAACTAAGATTATTCATAAAAACTTTTCACCTGTATTTTTATGTCTGTACAGATGGTGCTGGTGCTGGTATTTGACTGGGAAGTTTAGGGAAAATCTCCCACTGGCCTCTGTTTTCTGTCTGTTCTGTTCTGCACTTAATTTAATTATAATTATTTAAAGGAGGTTTCTTGATTCATAATCCTGCCTTAAGGCAATTGAACACTGTGACTGTGGACCATTGATTTTTCAGCCGAGTTCTTGTGCACATTTTTTATACCAACGTTTTCCTTTCCTTGAGACTTCAGCAAACAATACATGGATCAATGGAAGGCCCAAATGTTTTTCTCAGGTCCTATATTAGGAGCTGTTTTTCTTTCTTTTTTTTTTTTTTTTTTAAAAGACACTGCACAGCATGCTGAGATATGCCATGTTTTTGGCTATAGCTCTTTGGGAATAACCTTGTTATTGAAAAAATACTATTTTATGCCTGCCAAACTGTGTTATCTTTGGTATTTTTCATAGATTTAGCTAAAGAAATGTGAAAAAATTATGTGTTTTTGCAACTGGGTGTTAGTAACAAAGTGCCATGACAAACAATTTAAAATAGCTCTTTTGCTAAGTTGGTTCATCCCTTGACTCAGGTGTCTTTTACATACTTGAATAATTCATAGGTCAGTGTTAAGTAGCTGATAGAACCAAATAAAAAACACTCCTCTGAAAATGGTCAGGTACAAAGACTGGACTGGAAATGAGTGAAAAAGCAGCCAATGTCATTGAAAGCATTGAAAGACCTGCAGAAAGCCTAGACAACTTTGCCCAAGAGCACTTCAAAAATTACAACAAAGTCTGGCTCCTTGGAAGCACAATATAGTCTGTGTTTGATGTCAAACGCTAATTTTGTTATTTAGTGACTGGCGTCTAAGCTAATACAACTCATCTCACCCTGCCCATCTCTTTGATAAGAAGATTTTGTGAACGGTTTGTTGAAACCTTTTACAAAATCTTAACATTTTGTAAAAATGTTGAGTTTTGGTGAGTGAAAGGTGAAAATCTGTCTTTTCAGGTTGGGCCATTATAGCATGTGGAAACACACATCTGAATTTGACATATAAATAAATGGTGTAAAACATGTTTTTTAATATTTAAAACGTTGTTGTCCAGAAACACTAGTCAGTAAACCTGGGGTAGATGTATGGCTGTCTGAAATAAACCATTTTACAACCAAATAAATCAACACATTTTGTCTCCCAACATCTTGAAATGAGTTTTTACCTTTAACTTCCATCCATGAACATCTAGCGCTTGGTGGCTTTAGTCTCTTAGCTTTAATGTCCAAAGACTTTCTTGTTGTAGTCAGTGTGAATCATATACCTTATGAATTAAATGCTAGCAGAGATGTTTCTACTAATGGGCATGTGAGCTGAAACTGGAGACATACCATGTGGTCAGCTGAATATGACAGTGATTTCACAGATGATAATGAACAGCTCTGTAATAAACACTGGGCTGTGACTTAGTGACATACAGTAGGAGGTGTTGAGACAAACTGAGGCCTCACTGAGCAGAGCGACAGCTCTCACTGAGACACTGATGTAATTGTGGGGGTTGTAGGCCTCTGTGAATGGGCTACAGTTACATATGAAAAGTCCTACAACAAGAAAGAACACAAAATATTTAATAAGGCATTTTTGATGCTGATTAACAAAAAACACATTCAAAATGACCAGAACTATTTAGAATTTAAATTTAAAATCTATCTTTTTGTATAATATTCAGTTTAGATTTTTACAATTAAAAAATGAAAACACATGAAATTGCCTTGATATTGACATGTCATCTTTTTATGTCTTAATGCATGCTCAATCATCCAGGTAAGTAAATAACCAAAAGTTGATTCTCTTCATCTGGACGTAGCGTTTTCAGTGTCATCTTTACTGTCACTGTCATCTTTTTATATTTGTTTTTGTTGAGGATACATTCTTCTTTTCTTTTTGCCAGCTCCTGTCTATCATATTGTGACCGTGTCAGGTGGTGGGGAAGGCCTAATCCCTCATCTTCAATAGGCCCCCCCCAGCCATGGACAAACAAGGAGCCATGAGTACATCAGGCAAAGCCAGTGGGCTAAAACCCCCCAGTAAAATAGTCCGTCCCTCCGGTGTTCCATCACGGACATCACCGTCATCTGGTAAGAAGCTGTTGAAGAAAAAAACCCCTCAAGATTGTGTCTGTTTATTAAAGTGTCTAATTCTGTCAACAAGAAGTGTCATGCTATCGTTTGTATCTGTTTGGGCCGTTCTTAACTACAGAACTTGTCAGTGAGTTTTCTCAAAGTGTGCTTTAGCAAAACATGGACCTATTTCTGTGTATAGTATCACTAAAGGTGCTTTTCTTTTTAATCATCTACATCCTTAAATCAGTCTTTGGATGATTGTTATTTGGATTCAGCATTATTTATGAAGCGAAAATAGAGAAAGACTACAAGAAACACAACATGTTTACAGCTGCAGATTTTTTTTAGAATACAGACTGTATTAAACAGATCATACTGACATTTCTCACCAGGTACTAATCCCCAAACAGAAGCATTTTTGGGGGTTAAATCTCCCTAGAACTTAATCTGTTCCTCGTACTACTATGGGTGCACCAGTCCAACAACTTTTCCAACTAATTACAATATGATTCTGACTTGGTGTTTATTAATAATTTAATAAATAATAACAAAACCAAGAAAATCCAATAAATAAATTTGATTTTCCTTGGTTTTAACCTAATTAACCTAATTCTTTTTGGCAAAAAATGCACCTTTTAAATCTAACTATAAAAAAGTAATATTTAAGATTATTAACTATGGTTTATTAAAACATGATTCCAACTGCAGGTACCTTGAAGCCAGTTCCTCCTGAAAAGCCCCCTGGCAGTGTGACCTCACCAGTCCAAGATGGAAACACAGACTTTAAAATTGGAGAGAGAGTCTGGGTCAACGGCAACAAGCCTGGCTATGTGCACTTTGTTGGAGGGACGCAGTTTGCTCCCGGCCAGTGGGCGGGCATTGTGCTGGACGAGTCGATCGGGAAAAACGATGGCTCTGTGGCAGGGGTCCGATACTTCCAGTGTGAGGACGGACGGGGGATATTCACGCGGCCTTCAAAGCTGTCCAGAACAGCACTGCCAGAGAAGGAGACGAATGGAGGCCGGGCCAGTCCAGCACAAGGAGTCTCCGCAACAAGCGAGGCAGCACCTGCTGGCACTACTTCATCTAGTAAGTTTATTTGTGAAAACATAACAGGGTGGATAACTGTGCTTTACAGACCAAATATTTTCAGAGATGCCCTTATCAGCTTTGTTAAACTTAGGGAAAGACTTGTATCTTAGCCTTAATGTTGCACAAGAGCCATGCTTCACTATCCTCTATCCTTTAACACTGATTGCTAATTGTGTATCCAGCTCAGGCAGAGGACACGGGAGGACAGAGTAGAGAGACTGAGAGAGGCACCAGGGAGTTTATTTCCTACTTGCAGCATAAAGAGAAAATAGTGTGTGTGTGTGTGTGTGTGTGTGTGTGTGTGTGTGTGTGTGTGTGTGTGTGTGTGTGTGTGTGTGTGTGTGTGTGTGTGTGTGTGTGTGCGCGCGCGCGCGCGCGTGCGTGCATGTTTGTTTCTGATTAATGGGTTTAACAGCAGATGGTAAACATCCACTTTAGCCATTTGCTTATTCTTAAAATTCCCTTATAGTGGTGTTATATTTAAGAGATTTTTTTCCATGTTGTAAGGGTTACCTTTGGATGTAGTTTGAAATTTGAATGTTAGTTTGATCACTCAGGGTTAAGTGGGCGACACACATGCCTCAAGGCCACCACAGAGGCTAGATTCCATCCCAGGCCATTTCCTGTGTGCTGTTCTCCCTGCTTTCTCTCTCTCTTTCTGTCCTTTCTGTCCTGTTCAACACTAAAAGTTAAATGTACAAAGATACATTTTGGAAAATAAATAACTAAAGTAAAATAAAAAATAGTTAGACAGTAGAAGAGAAGATAAACTTCTTAATGCCAAGTGTCTCTTGGCCCTCTTACCTTGAGTACCTCTCTCACAGTCATCGTCCTGCTTCAATTTAACTCACTGTTGCTGACTTAGAAACTTTGCCATAAATTTTTTTAAGCACCTAGCTAAAAGTCTATAGGTAGTAGACTACTGCTCTGCAACAAGGATCTTGGTCTCTAAAGATACAAAAAAAAAAGTAACAAACCTTCTGCTGCCTATAGCTTTTTCTCTGCCTTGTTATTTTAGGTAGACACACAGTTGATTTCACAGCACAGCCATTTTCTTTACCTTATGTTTACAATGAATTTGTCAAACAAATTTGCAGTTTTAAAATCAGACTTTGGTCACATCACCCCACCTCCAGTTTTAACAGCTTTAAATAAAGGCTGTTGATCACAGCCAGAGACTGGAAGAAAAAAAATAGCATTTGGGACATCTCACAGTTTAGCTTCAGTTAAGATGTTCTTACAAAGTGACTGACAAATGTGGACCCTGTGATCGTTCTTGTATTTTTTTCTTCTTCTTCCTTCAGCTCCAGGCACCGGCATTAAGACAGGCGGAGCACTTAACCGGATCCTGACATCCAGTGAGTCAGTGTCCAACCTCTCCGACCCAGATTCCGCGAAGAAGAACAGAAGGGAGCTAAGGCTGGGAGACCGAGTGCTGGTAGGAGTGACTGAATCCACTGTGACGGCTGGCGTTAGGGCAGAATATCAGTGATGTAGACATGGAGCCTCACAGAAAAGTTTATCGCTACACTACTCAGTGCTTTTTTTCCTAGGGCTGCTTGTTTAAATGTTTCAGGTTCGATAAATTGCTTCCTTCACCTTGAATAATTCCACCAGATTGAAGCCCTTATTGTAAATAGAAAAAAGATAACATTCTTAGATAAAAATGAATTTGCATGAATTGTTTTGTGTGTAGGTTGGTGGTACCAAGGCAGGAGTGGTGAGGTTTCTCGGAGAGACAGACTTTGCTAAGGGAGACTGGTGTGGAGTCGAACTAGATGAACCTCTAGGCAAGAATGATGGCGCTGTAGCTGGAACCAGGTAAAGAGCACAGACGATTTTTAGTTTTTATTTGCATAGCAAATTTACAATACTCTCAGCTCTGTCTGTAGTACATATGACAGAGGATAATTGCATAGTACAACCTGTCTCCTCCTCAGGTACTTCCAGTGCATGCCCAGGTATGGCCTGTTTGCTCCAGTTCACAAGGTGACCCGAATTGGCTTCCCCTGTACCACCCCTACCAAGGCAAAGAGCTCACGGAGGAGGTCCACTCTCAAAAGAAGCCCCAGCGCTTCCTCCATCAGCTCCATCAGCTCCGCCACCTCCTCAATCAGTGGGAAACCCAGCCGAGCAGGACTGGTGAGATATCTGGTTAATCTGCATGGTGTATGATTTAACATCTGCAGTGTGATTCACGAGTGCTTGTGTCATTTTTTACAGCTGACAGAAACGTCAGCTCGGTACGCTCGTAAGATTTCAGGCACCACAGCCCTGCAGGAGGCTCTGAAGGAGAAGCAGCAGCACATCGAGCAGCTGCTGGCAGAGAGGGACCTGGAGAGGTGCGAGGTGGCAAAAGCAACCAGCCATGCAGGAGAGGTGCAGCAGGAGCTGACTCTGCTGAGGAAATGCCGGGATCAGGTGAGACACATGAACAGTTCAGAATTTCAAAATAAATAAACAAGAAAATAAAACATTATCACATTTTGAAAATGGCATCAGTAGGTCAAACAAAGTGTGGTCTAACTGTCACCAACATCTAACAGCTTAGTGTAACTTACTTGTGATGTGCGCACTCATGTTAGTTCTGTATGCCGCAGTACGCAGTGGAGATGGAGGCCAAGATGGATCAGCTGCGGTCGATGGTAGAAGCAGCAGATAGAGACAAAGTGGAGCTGCTCAACCAGCTGGAGGAGGAGAAGAGGTGGCTGACTTGACTTTACCTATAACCAGCTCCATATCTATATTCTGGGACTTAAGAATAGTTTTGCACGATAAGCAGCATTTAAAAGCATTTATAAGCGGCAAGAGTGGGAAGGAGTTCTTTCAAGGATGACTGGGGACAAAATATGGAATTACTAGATCTATAAAAAGCTTGGTTTTATAGTACACTGGTACCCAGGGCAGCTGGGCCAAAACAGTAGTGATGTGTTGCCTCTTCATTGTACCCTTTTAACTTCTAGCAGCTTTGTTTTGAATAAATTTTAATCAGGAAAAAGTATAATAAACGGACTAATACCTATATAGTACCTTTTTAAACACTCAAAGCTCTTTCTGCTGCAAGTCTCATTCACCCAGTCACACACAAATTCATTTTTACAGCGCTTTTATCTGCACCTAAGCGCTTTCTCCCATTCACATAAGCAGACTTCATCCATTTGATCCATTGGGGGCAGCTTTGGGTGCAGTATCTTGCCCAAGACAGCAGGAATCAAAGACTGATCTATCACCTGGTTGGTGACCTGCGACCTCACCTGAGCCACAGCCTAAACCTGTACAAACCTATACACAGAGAGTTACATCTTAGTCCAGCTGAGAGGTGAGACAAGCATGGGAATCTTTTTCTAAGTCCTTAGGAAATTAAACTTGCTTTAATTTAGCAATTGCTTTTACATAGTAAAAGCTTTTTAGCTGTAGTTTGTGCATATGTCAACAGTGAATCAAGCACCCATTAAGCTTTTAACAGAGCAAAGATATTAGCAAAATAACTTTAATTTTGCTGTGCCATTTAGTTAAGAGAAATTTTTTGCCATTTAGGATTTGCTGTCTTCTAAATAGTCAGTTTTTTTCCGGATGAGCACTGTCAGTTGTAGCAGGTAGATCATTCTGATTGTCATCCACATGACAACGATACCGTCTGACCTGAAATGCATACTTTTGTATTAAATGAGGCATTTCCAGAGGGAGAAAAAGAGCAGCATCTTGTTTTCACAGAGAAGGTTCTCTCTTTGAAATAAGAAGGCTGCCAAAATGACTGGCAGTATCAGCTTGTTCCAGCTCTTCAGTAAATCTGTAGGGTTTTAATGACTGAGCCACTTGTGTGTTGTGATTGTAGAAGATTTTATTATTGTCCCTGTTTGACAGGAAAGTGGAGGACCTACAGTTTCGAGTAGAAGAGGCATGCATCACCAAGGGAGACCTCGAGGTAAATGTGGTTACATAATCCGATTCTCAATTAAACATGTTCTCTCACTTATCCTATTCACCCGAGCTGTCTGCCTCTCACTGATCAGGCTGATACTTCTTTAATGGAAGTCTGGTATGATTTATTGACTCCAACCAAGATGAATAGTTTATCATCACTGTCAACTCGGCGTTCCACTGAGTGACATGTTAGTTTGATTTTCACTGTGATTCCTGACTGTTTTTAATTCACAACTTAGGATGACACCATAAAGCTGATGATCATTTTCTTCCAAAAAATGAGAAGTTGATTAAATCAGACTTGCTGCCTAATGTTTTTGCCTTTCCTGCACTCTATCAATCATTTACTTTTTTTTGTTCAGACTTGTGTTCTATTCCTGCTCTTTTCATTTATTCATCTCAGATTTTTCTACCCATCTGCAGCACTTAAATTACCATTACTCTCATCATCTGTTTGTCCACATGTCTGTGTTTGAATGCCGCTTTTGTCTTCACTTTTTTTATGCCTTCATCGTGCATGTCTTTTCTGCATCTTTCTCACTCCTGGATTAGTCTTGTTCAATTGCTTCATGAAAGGGAAACAAAAGTATCTGAAAGAAAGAGATGATCACAGTAACTAACTCTGGATACTCCAAACAAAAAAGCTGAAATGCTGCAAACCATCAGTGCTTTTGTACTTCCTGGTCTTCTCTTTAAAGTCTTGCCTTCTTTCTGTCTGTGGCACAAAGCTGGCAGCTCAGTGTTCGCATTGGTGTTTGTTTTTCCTCTCTTCTTGCTCTCTTTTACTAACAGACGCAGACCAGGCTGGAGCATGCCCACATAAAGGAGCTTGAGCAGAGCCTGCTCTTTGAAAAGACCAAAGCTGAAAAACTCCAGAGGGATTTAGAGGACACTAGGGTAATTCTGGCAGTTGTAGTGCCACAGCCTTTTTCCCCCGCTAGACTTAATAATCACAACTGGCATATACTGAAGGAACTGCAGCATGCAAACACCATGCAAATTGTCCACAGCCCTGCAATAGGGACATTAACATTTCATCTGCTTTGAGCTTTCCAGATAACCCATGTTTATTGTTTATACTAAACAATATACATATGTGCATAAAGCTTTATTAAAGGATATTTTTTGGAGATTATGGTTCTTTAGACTTAGTTGGCTTTAAAGAATAAGGGTGGAATCCTTCAACGTTTTACTCCTATCAACAAATCCCATGAAAAGAGCAAAATCAAGCATTTTTGCATGATTTTGTCTCAGAAAATAAGCCATCAACATCCTCCACTCTATATCTCGGAGTGTCCTTGAGCAAAGTACTGAGTCACAAAACAGTGTGTCACAGCTGTGTGAGTGCTTGGTACCTAGAAAAGTGGTGTAAAATGCAGTCCGTCTGAGAATACTGCCTTGTCTTTACCAGTAACATTATTACTCCTGTAGATGTCATCCTTCACAATAACTCACTGATGTATAGTATCAAAGAAACAAAGGATCAGTCTTGTTGTTTGCACAGATTTGCCTTTAATCATATTTTTTCTTTACAAACTTTACAAACCAACAATGTAGAGATATCAAAAATATGTTGCTTTGCTTCATATACATTTTAATTCTGAATATTGAAACCAGTTCCGTGCCCTATCATTTTTATTCTGTAAATAAAGGTGTGTGGGCATGATTTCGCAACAATTTCAGGACAGTTAGCCCATTACATCGGTGATGTTGTCCTTTCCCATATGTAGCACACAACAGGAGATAGTCCACTTCAGATGTGCTCTTATGACATGAACTGTTATGTTTGGACTATGTAATAGAGTATGCAGGAGGTGTAAACAGACATTATCAATGTAGGGAGCTGACAGATGAAAGTATACCTATTATGCTTATTGTCAATGTCATGTAATTATTCCAGGACTCTACTAGAGTAGTTTTGCATGATTCAAAGTTGAAAATAATTTATATTTATCTTATGCTGGGTCCTGTTGCAACTGGTCACTGTTTGAAACAATGTTAACAACTGTTTTAGTGTCCTTCTCTTTAAACCCGGCTTTTGTGCTCCTCACAAACCTTCTGTTTTAGACTGGGGGTCTGTACCTGAAGGCCCTGAGATGATCATATTTCAGATATCTGATGTCTGAAACCATCAGAGCCCTCGAGAGAAAACAAATAGTATGTGTTTGAGCCTTTGTTGGTTATTTCACTACCTGACCTTTTCATGGGACTTGCTGACCTTAAGATAAATGTAGAAGACTCCCATCCTATGTCTTTTAACCTGAAGCTTTGACATATTTTTGATGAGTCAAATGCTTCTGTAGTAAAGCAATAAATTCCCATTTGGACCAGGTCTTCTGCTGGTTGTTGGAACTTTGCTGCAGATCTGCCACCTCTCTGTCCAGTGGGAGTGGATTTTTTTCTTATGAATGAATGTTTGGTTTGTTTTAGCCAGTTGTATAGCCACAGTTCTTGATGTAATCTCTCTCTCTGTGCAAAGGTCTTAAGCCATCCCTCATCTCTTTATTATTAAAACAAGTGCAAACACACATGGAAATACAGTATAAAAGGCAAAAACAGAGTTTAGACCATTCTTACAAGCTTTAAAGCCAATATTTGGTATGACCACCTTTATTCTTCAACACAACCTGAACTGAAGTCTTCAGGAATATTTCTCTAGGCTTCCTGAGGGACATTCTAAAGCTCTAAATTTGGATGTTGCCTACCTTTTTATTTATTTATTTTTTTTTACATTTTAAGATGATCACACACTGCTTCAATATTGTAATGTTGAGTTCTGAGCTATGGGGAGGCCAAGCCGTGACTCATAGTGTTCCAGTGTGTGTGTATTGCAGTGACAGTGTGTTTGCCATGCTGAAAAATGTTGCATTGCCAATCAGATGGTTTCAAAGTAGTATTATGTGGTGGATCAAAATCCATTTATAATTACATTAACTTTGACAAGATCTCCAACATCACTGGCTGAAATGCACCCCACACCATGACAGAACCTCCACCATGTTTTACAGATAGGATAGGTACAACAGTGAGTGTTGCTTTCTCCTGACCTCTTCTGTATGTAATATCAAGGTTTTAAAATTTGGATTGATCACCATCCATAAGTCCAGTTATTGTGTAATTTACCATACTTAAACCTTTTCCTTCTTTAAGAATGGCTTTTTGACAGTCACCCTTCCATTGAGACCATTTCTGATGAGGATTTAGTGAACAGTAGATGGATCAACTGAAGGGGCATATGCATCTCTCAGGTCCTATTTCAAGTCTTTGCTGGATTTTTTTCCTGCTTCTTATTGACATGACATTCAGATGCGTTACTTCTACTGTAGTTTTTGGGGCTGCCACTTCGTCCTTTCTTCTTTACGTGTCCATTTTCCCCAGAACATGTTTTTTTAACGAGACTATGCACATATCCATATGCCAAGATGTAGATATATGTCATATGCTAAGGTTTAAACTAATAGCTTTTTGGGAATCACGTTGTTTCAGTAATACAATTTTATGCCTATCTAACTGTTATTGTTGGCATTTTTTTATGGGTTCAGGTAAAGAAATTGAATAAATTGTGTTTTTGTGAAAGATTGCTAGGGATTTCCTTTGAAAATTGTGAGTTGACTGAAAATGTGGGCAAAAGTAGGCAGAGTTCAAAGAAGAACTTTGAAAGACCTCTAGAAAGCCTGGAGAAATATTGCTTAAGACCACCTTAAAAAGATCTAAGCTAAAATCTAAGCTTTGGAAGGTTTGGAAATGAGGGTTGGCTCAAGATTTTTGTACCTGTACTGTATAATGAAATGTACAGAGGCTACTTAGTTTAGCTTAACATAAAGAATGTAAGCTGTCAGATGACACAAAGTTTCAAATAATTGAATATGTATTCATTTCTACTCCTTGGTGCATTTTGGTATTTCTTTGTACCGCAACAGGCTATTTAATACCTACTTGGGTCAGCCACAATTAAATAGCAAAAGTGCAGATTGTTACAGGCTGTAGTGTTCATAACAGTAAATGTCATTCATTATAGGGCTTATGTCTAACACATTAATGTAAGGGAGAAACATTGTGATATGTTTTACTCAATTATATGTCATATTTAACAATACATTATTTTAAAAGTACAAATAAACTGATATTCAGTAAACCTTTACTTCTTAAGGCCAATAAAATAACCCATTTGATGTTCAGCATGACTATATTTTCCATTACCCCCAAGATAATGTCCATAATATACTTAACATTTATTCAGTCATGAAAATAAATACATTTGCCAAAAGAAAAAACATTTACAGGGGTAAATTGCAATAGCTGTAGTTGTAATAACCATTCTGTAGTGTCTATAACAGGAAGAAAATTCAGCGGTTCCCTTTAAAGCGCCATATCTTGAATATGAATATTTCATACATTTCGACACCGTATTTAACAAGATGATAAAGTTGCAGAAACCGTCATAAACAGCAGCTTTTAGCTGTTTGACTGTGGCTGCTCCATCACTTTTTTCAGTCTTTATGCTAAGCTAAGCTAGCTGCTTGTTTTAGGTTCATGTCATGTCATGGTGACATACCTTACAGATTCTGTCTAATTGATTTCTGACCCAAGTAGATAACCGTAGGCTCCCTAATTAATTAGGTAAGTATGAAAAAGGAAAATGAGGCTATAAATTAATAATTGAATTAATGTGTTTCCCTTACTTATGTGACTGTAAAGTAAATGTCTTTGCATTTTGGACAAACCAAGCAAATGATTACATATGAACAGGCACTACTAATCTCCTCTCTCATGCCCCGTCTCCTCTTTGCCCCATAACCTCCTCATGACTCTGCTTTCTGCTGTAGGTGGCTACAGTATCTGAGCGCTCCAGGATAATGGAGCTAGAGAGGGAGGTGGCAGATCTCCAGCTCAGGCTCCGGGCGTCCCAGCAGAAGGAGGATGCTGTGTCTCTGTCACAGCAACAAATCAGCAGCCTCAAGGCACAGGTTCAGTCTCAGGAGAAGAAGGTTTGTAGAAAGCACCAGAGAATTCTTGACTATGGTGTTTTGTTCAGCGATTCCTGTGCCACAGCTTTATAAGAAACATAATTGCTTGTTGAATGTGTTAGTCATCATTTATCATTATTATTGAAATTATTACATGATGGTAAAATCAGAAGAACTGGTATAACACTCTTCATTCAACCCACCATCTAGTAAAATGTGATACTCTGTGTGGTCTGTTGAAGTTACTGTGATGATGCATAATTTATGGCTCTATACAGATATACATGTGTATGTTTTATGGTCTATACTGTGTGCTTCGAACAGATCAGTGAGCTGAGTGTTGACCTGGAGAGCAAACAGAAAGAGCTTCAGTCTGTACAGCAGGATAAGACGTCTTTGGAACAACAGCTAACCAGTCTGGTAAGAAGGAAAGAGACTCTGGACATAAATAAATACAATACACATGTTCAGAGAAATGACAATGTACTGTAGCCCATCTTTGAACTTGTATACTTTACCTGTCTGTCAATAATAATGGCTTTTAAAGTGATACATCTAAGAGAACGTAGACGAACATAGCTCTTTGTTATAACTCACATTTACATTATTTTTTACATTGGTCTCAATTATTAATATCTAACTTATTGTGAACTTTTCAAGCAAGTATATAAATATAAAAGGCCTAAAAACATTAATAGAAAATTATTTAAAATGTACAGGTTGGCTGACATAAAAGCAGAGTGTTGCGTTTTTATTGTAATAGCGCTTATATTCTTCTATTCTGACACATACCTCACATATTATGATAATTTAAGAAACTTAAAATGAATAAAACTAAAATAAAAGGAAATAATTTTAAAGTAAAAACCATAGAGCTTAAACAAAAATGAAAAAAATCAGAGAGCATTATTGCCAATAAAATAGCTGTCATAACGCATTACAAGTCAGAAACAAATAAGAAGTACACAAAATGAGTGAGTAGGTGGAGAAAGACATAGGATTTGTGAGGTAAGGAAATTATTAGATCAGCCCCAAAACAACAAAACTGCATTCTTGGAGATTGAGGAAACAAAACCATCTATAAGAGAGACAGTCACTCATAACACTACTTGTAGTCTGGATTGAATACAAAAATCATTTGAATAATCTTATAAATTCTTGTTTTCTCAGTACAATTATTGATTTAAAAAAATTTTTTAGACCCTCCCTAACTTGGTAAAAATTAAAATTAAAAACTAGTGAGGATTAAACTAGATTAATAAAAAAATAGGTGCAAACTCAAGACAGTGTGAGGAAAGTGTTACACATTATTGAACAAATTTAAAAAAAGGAAAAAGCTATTCTACTCAGTTTGGGTGCTTTTGATTGGATTGGCTGGGATTTTCTTAATCTTGCAATGAACATATTTCGTTTCAGTGAAACGTTGGCATCCAGTCTGTGTATTCTTCACTTACAGCATGGACAAAGGTTAATGGCAGTCTGTCTAACTCCGTAACATTACAATGAGACTGCTTGCTCAGCTAGCCCATATTTCTATAGTAGGTGAGGAGTACAAATCAAGCTTGTGGATGGATGATGTACAGGTTGGGATAATGGACCCAGGCTCAGGCCTGCCTCTCCTGATAAAAATTTTGGAAATATATGGGATGTATTCAAGGTATGTCTTTAATATATATAAATCCAGGTCTTGACATTCAACTTTATACACACAGGAAATGAATTCTAAATGCATTTTCAGTTGATACTCATCCTACATTAAAGATCTTTAACTAACCTGTAAAAACAGCCTGTGACCTGTGACCACCTGTAACGACCTGTAAAAAGCATATGACATTAACTACACTTGTATCAATAAGATAATATTTGAAGAAATTGGTCAACACATATAGACAGTGGGTCAATTTTTTTTCTAATTATATGGTGGAATGTTATTAAACATTTCCAGCTTCAATATGAAGTTTGCTTGGACGAGCAGCAAATGATCCTGAGTTTGAATCAGTGATGCAAGATCCTAGATTTGGGCAGTGTGCATATTATTCCATTGCCCCTGTGTGTAAGATTGTTAAAAAGTGCAAGCTCATTCATTTTAGAAACTTGAGCCAGACATATCGGCTTGACAAATCTAAGCACCTTGTACAAGGACACTGCAAACTATGTGAAATAATTATGGGAGAAAGAACTGGGCATTAAAATATCTGAAGATATGTGCAAACTGCCTGGGAGACACAATTGTCCTCCACCAGTTCTTGGACTTGGAGACACTACTGTTGGAAAAAATTGATTTGATTTTTTGTCACTCCTAAACAAAGGTTGAAGTAAACTGTCACCCATCTAGGCTTGCTGGAAGGAATGTTGATCATGCCCATAAATTTTGACTGGCACCTTTATCCTACCTTTTTGGAAGGAAGTAACAACCATTATTTCTTAAGTCTTGGGCTTTAATGTTTGTAGATCTTAGATCTTGGTTATAACCCTAATGGACTAAGCAGTGCTGACAAAAATAGCTTCTGGAAGCAGCATGCAAACAAGCCATTACAAGACACTGGCTTCAGAAATTGTCCTACTGCCACACTGTCTGTTAATATTTTCAAACATATACATTATATGGAAGAAATTACTTCTATACCGCTCCAAAAAGAACTGGGAGAAAAAAAGTGGGGAAAAATGGTTAGTTATTTGGCCTTTGAGACAAATTGATAGTACTGATGATGACAAGCATGTTATTTTTATACATTTATACAGAGCTTTTTAACTTCATATGTGCCCGAAGTTTTTATAATGTGTAAACATTATTTTTAAAAAAGTACAAAAAAAGGTCAAAATGAACTACAAATTAAAAACTAATTGGGGAAAAATAAAAGTTATTACTGCTCTATTTCCTATTTTATATATATATCTATATTTATCTCCTGATTTTACAAATCAATTTAGGTATTTATTTTTATTTTGAACTACTGACTGCAGTAATTACACTCTTAACACTTATATATTAGGATCAGGATTAAAATTAATTTTAAAATCTTGATTGTATATTATTTTTTTCTTAATGCAATTATTGTGATTATTTTAACCCTTCAAGGCCTGACCCATAAAATAATTTTATTAATTTTATTGATTTTTCAAATTAACTGTTTAATAAATCTTCTGACAAATGAACTGCTTTTAGTTGTTCATTATTAAAAAACTACTTCTTCAGCTACCTTTGGCTTACTGTATGAACTCAACAAACACTACTTACTGACAGCTTATTCAGTTTGCTTACTGACAATAGAATAGAATAGAATAGAATAGAATAGCCGTTTATTGTCATTGCACATGTACAATGAAATTATGGGTGCTCCACGCCAACTGTACAGGAATGCAGGAATAAATAACAGACAGGAGAAATATATACAATACAATATATACGCTATACAAGAGGAATGTATAGAAAACAATAGAGAGGCAGACATTGGAGAAGAAAGTGCTTGGAAGCAGTGCAAAAGGTCTGAGTGTGTGCGTGAGTGGCCTGAGTGATGAGGCATCTATAAAAAGACCACAGATGTTTGGCTAAAACAAACAAGCGATACAGCTTTCTCATCCTGTTAACCCCATTCAATTCAACGGCATTTAAATAGAAAATGGTGGTGTCAGGATATAGAGCACATTTAACTCCTAAATTTGATCTTTTAACTTTGAACGGCAATTACTACTTTGATATAAGGCCTGTCTCGTCAAAATAGCTGGAGGAAGTTTTGGTGTAGACATTTAAAAGGTGATCATCTAGCTGGTACACAGGATGAATAGATTGTGACTGTTTAGTAAGTGAATATTATATTGTCATCGCTCACAAGTGTGCATATATAATAAATGAAAATGCCAGACCTATTGGGAAACATCTCTAAAGATTCAAAGGCAAAAAAATTAATATGTTCCATATGGAGCAAGCATGAGGAACACATGGAAATAATTGTGCTGTATAATAAAAGAAAGAAATCCTCAGTAACTGTTGCTGTATTGATGTACAGGGCTATTTACTTAGAGAATTAACTCTAAGTAAATATGCAAGTGGATATTTTGGCAGTTGTGCCAAAAATCAAGAAACATGAATCAATCACAAAAATAAAAGTTAAAATTATTATAGTAATTTTTTGGTCTCAATTGTCACAATAATGTTACAGAGTCAGTCATATTGCTATTATCACTGACAGAAAAGCAAGAACATGAGTTGTGCTTAAACTCTTCAGCACATCTTCCAAATGAAGTGCATGTTTGTGCGGGTGGTTCGTGGAGCTGTAGCTTCGTCTTATTTAATCACTCTGTGTTTTTGTTTGCGAGGATCGTTGAGAGCAGAATTTCATCCAAAAACCTTGCATGTTTTCTGGAGCCAGTCATTATTCCCTGGTTAGCTCAAGGTTCAAGAATGCTGCTGTTTGAGTGATTAGCTCGTGGTCAAGCTGATGCCTCTCCATTTCAGAGAGAAAAGCTTGAGACAGCTGAGGAGGAGAACAGGAAGGCAGCAAAGACGATGCAAGGTAAACATATCTGCTGTATATCTGCTACCTTTATTCTCATTTCAGTGTGTGATTTTTTTAAAGCTGCTATCTCTTTTCTGTTAGGATTGGAGCAGATTGTGGAGCGTTCAACGAAAGACTACCAGACCCTGAAAGAGGAGAATCAGTCCAGGGAGAAAGAGCTGAGAGCCCAGCTGACACAGGTAGGTGTGCACATGTACAAAAATACACTTATTCAAGAGGTTCAGTTTGACGTTACTCACTTTTGATTTTCATTAATATTTTATTTGGGTTTTTTATTCTTTTACTGTATTACATTTACAGTATACCAGAGTTTAAATAAAGCATCATACTTTTGTTTTTTTGTGTTTTGCGTCACACCACAAATGGCACTGTGTTTCACAGTTTTTCTTTTCTTTTGTCTTCATTTTCTTTTTCTTTTTTATGTATCATCTCACTCCTTCGCAAGAGGATTAGAGCCACTGGGCCGCTTTTCCCCTTTTTTCCTTTTTTTTCTGTGGCCCTATTCATCTTCCATACACTACCCATTGGATATACATTGCCAGAATTTAGATTGCATGTTGTATTTTTAAACCATCTGTTCATTTGACTGTAAAAGCCCATACCCACAATCCAAACATTTGTCCTAACACCATACAAAAAAAAAAGAAGAAATATTTAGTGTAATTTCATAGTAATTCTCTAGAAAGAAAAGTTGGCAAGATATTGACACTAATTCGATACAAATGACTGATAAGTAAAACGGTTCATTTAGCAATTTATTGTGACTGACTGATTATCTTGGTAATTTGGGCATTTTAATCGAATTTATGAGTGAAATTGTACATCTTGTAATTTCTTATAATTTTATTGCCATGAAAAATGTTTTTTTTGTGTGTGTGTGTATGTGTGTGTGGTGTGTTTGTTGTGTTTGGGGACAATAAAGTTACCGTTGACTATTCACAGTGTTATTTCCAGAAATTTTGAGAGGAATTACAGTTGCTGCTTTTGCCACTGTTAGCCAGCGTTTGTGAAACTTTCTTTGAAGTGAATCTAACATTGCTGGACTTGGACACTCAGTGAATAAACTGTCTTACAATGTGAGAATGTAATCAGACGAAAGTGTGGCTTTCAGGACACTCAAGCCTAATATTAGCTTATAAGCAGCTGTTGTTTGTTTAGCCAGCTTGTTGTCAGCTGTCTTGAGACGGAAGGGTTGAATGTTTAATCTGCTGATAATAAATCTGACATTATTGTTTGTGTATGTTAGAACACTGACTCCAGTCCAGGAGATAAAGACTGAGGTAAAGCGGAAAAGGGTGAGGTAATGTAAGAAGACAATGCAATGGTGGACGAGGCAGATGAAGTTGAGAAGAAAGGCATATTGAAAAGGACATTAAAAATGTACTTGTACAAATGTTAAGTGGTCAAATATAACAGATAGTTTTAAAGAGCTATCTGTTATCCTTAAATTAAGGCACACTACGTATGTGGCCGGTCTCTAGCCACATATACTGTATAAAACGCAATTAGGTGGAATGACAACGCCCATATAGGCAACAATATTCAAGATGGTGGGGCAACATGGCGGCTTCTGCAACGTGGCACCTGCTCCAGATTATGAAACAGTGCTACAACAATTCCTATAGAAGACTTTTGTTCCTTTACTACTTTTACATTCCCAGTGGCCTCCTTTTTTTTTTTTACACATCAAACATGGTGGGAGAAAATGTATAAATGCAGCAATGAAAAATTTAAAAACTAGACTGTTTTTTCCTGCTAATGAATATCTACTGAATGGATGTAGTCTTATTTTCTACTGCTTTTGTTTCTGAAAGTAGACCAGACAGTTTGCGGTTCTTTTTTCCCTAAAGCCACAGCTTTCATACTTCTGTTCATGCTTCAAGAAACCCATTAGAGATTAATGTAAGGGTGAAACAGCATGAGAATCTTGAGGCTGACTTTCCTTTTTTAGCCAACATCCTTAATGAGTTCTAATTGCTCTGTTCTATTAATAGAATACTGTTTTTGAGTACTAATATGACTCCGTTTGACTCTGTCCTTAGTTTTTTAAAGTGGTTTGTTTAGTTATCCAAAACAGAAACAAGACTCAGGGAAGGTGTATGCATTACCTCTATAGTGACTAAATCTACCACAGTGTGTGAGGTGCACTCTACCTGGTAGCTTTTTTAACCTAATGTGTCACTTAGTGAATAAGTAATTGTAAATAGTCATTTGTAATTAATGAAAAAAATTGTATGTGAACTTTTTTATACATCCAGGGGGAAAATAGGCTTGTTGTTAAACATATGCATTTCTTTCTGTACTATAACATACATCTCATGCTGGCTGCATTATATTTTCCAGGTCACTGAAAAGTCAGAGAGGTTGACCCTTTCGCTGGAGCAGTTGACCCTTGACAATAGGACACTGGAGACACAGGTGAGCAGAAGGCTTTCATTGAAAATATGTGGGATGATGTTTATCACCTGTGGATACACACTGCTGTGACTGAGGTCAACACAATGGTTTTACAAGTTCTATTCTATCCCTTGTACTTGTTATCTTCTCTTTCACCAGTGTTAGCTGTTAGCTGAGCCCTGCCTCCCTGATAGTTACTGCTCTTGCTATGCTACTTTGTGTGCACTGATCAGAGTTTACAGAATGGTGGCAAAATTACCATAGAAATTCCAACAAGTTCAAGCTGTTTCAAACCAAAGCAGTTTCTTATTTTGAGCCATTGATTGTGTCACCCGACATGATGACTGTCTCTAACAGATGTTCTTGGCTGCAGCTAATCAATCAGTTGAAAATATTTTCTATAGCTGTCTTTATGTTATTTTTTAATTTTTTATGAAAATGCAAAAATGTTGCTTATAGGCTTGATGGTGACAAGATCGAGGCGACAACAACGTTTCCCAAAATAGCTTGTAAAAGCGTTGCCAAATATATTCTAAAGTAATGTGTTTCATCTTCAACATTTAATGGATTCCTCTATTAATAGACTTTTGGAATGAAGACTAACACCGTTTGGCTGTTGAAACAATATCTCACATTAGCCTTTATGCTCCAGCAACTGCAATTGCTAGAGCATAAGCCTTTTGTAGGGCAGATCAGAGCTGCTTAACTTTATCTTGTGCTGCGTCCCATTTGAAGTGGGAAGTCAGAAATCCTACCTTTTAATTGAAATCAACTGGAATGCCCCCTTGAATTGTGCTTCTCACTTAAAAAGTGGGAGAAGCCTCACCAACCCCAACTTTGTAATCCAACATAGGAGTAGTTCATGCAAACATGAGCAAAACTGTAAAACTGTGTGTTAGAGTGGATTCTTAAATGTTTGTCATTTTTATGCTTGCCATCCATTTCTACATTGTTTAACTGTGAGGCTGAAGTGTTTTATCACAGGGAACATCCTTGTGGAGGTCTGTTTGATGTTTGGTAGAGCTTCCTGCCCTTTGTATGGTTTCACTGTGTTACCTATGGTAAACCATACATTGGGTGTGGGGGAGACTACCCTCTTTATGACCAAGGATGTTCCCCCTGCTTTTAGGTTTTATGACCCTTTGATCAGCAGGAACACACACACACACACACACACACACACACACACACACACACACACACACACACACACTCTTGTGTATACATTTACATACAGTGCCTTGTCTTTGTAACCAAATGGGGTTGCAAGGGGAGGTGTTTTGTAAACTATTGTTTGAAGTTTGTCAATAAAAGGCAGCGAGAGGAGGCCATCATGGGGTTTCATTGTCGTGCTGGACATAGATGTGGCCTCCCTTGCGCAAGTAATCGATCGAACGCTGTTGCCTTGTTTTTCTTTCATGATGAATAAGTCTCTAGAACTAGCGGGGTTTGTGGGAACAGACCCAACACTGTGTTGAACAGTGTGCTCACCAAATCTAATTAAAAAAAAAAATTATTTACACTTTTTAAAAAATTATTTACACTTTATTTTAGTTTTCATAATAATTAATTATATGTCCAAATTGAAATGAAATACCAGTAATTCTTCATGAATCTAAGAATTTACCGTAATTTATTTTAATCTGTAGTCTCTGGCAGGTTGATGGCATTTATAACCAGTAACGAAAAGTCAAAGTTACACCAGCATCTAAGCATTGCTTCTTTGTGGCTGCTGTTTGTTGCATGAAATTAAAATAGCAAAAACTATCAACTATGACACAGTGGATGTGTTAGTTGTAAACAGGAATTCCTTTAATTATTAAATTATGCATTAGAGCAGCAAACACTCTTTAATCCATCTCTGACCCTTTGCTGTTGGTATTGTACAGTTTCAGTGTCACATGCTTCATGTCGCCACAACCCCGTGAAAGAACTCGCACATGCACATCAGTTCAGCTTCTGTAGCCTGCAGGGTTTTTGTTACATATTCACATCACACACCGACCGCATGTGATTGGGCCAGTCATCGTATTTAATCAGCCACCCATGAAATACTACAGTCCATCCCTCTTGTTGTATTTCATCCTTCTTTGCTTTCCCGTGTTTGCGACTTGCACTTTCAGCTGTAACTTTATATTTTTGTTATCTTATACTCAGCAGCTCTCCTCCGTTTGCACTCCACATGCAGAGGATCAGTCACTGCATGGCTCTTGCTCAAATAATGCACGTTCATCTTTGCTATTTGTCAGCTTGCCTGTGGGCTCCAGATGGCGAATCTCCTCACTACAAAAGAAATGCACAGGAGATTAGAGTAGGAAATGAAAAATGAACATAAACATGCGTTATGTTTGACATAAACTATATAATTTATTGGCCCAGCATTTTTCCTACACACTTTGATCAGCTTTGCAGCTGTACTCTCCCACTGTTTTACAGAGAAATACTGAATGAATTTGAACACAACTTCCTTTCTATACCGTTTGTTACTTGATGAATTCATGGATAATTAAAATACCATCATATTGGTGTAAGCAGAAAAAGAGACACTTAAATTAACATTATAAGAACATGATTACATATATAATCAAAGTTGTATGTGCATACTGATGACAAGCAAGTTATGGCTTGTTTCTAAGCTCCTGTTACTCCAGTGGCAAGTTTATATACTTGAGTCAACTTAAACTGAGTATATAATATAACACCAGCTTGGCATGATTTAAGTCATCTATGACCCCTGCCTAATCTCCATTTTTGTCTGTCCTCTCTCCCACTCTTTCTCTATGGGATGTCTGTTCTCACTTTCTCTCTGATTCTCTAAAGAGGGTTTTATGGTCCAGGAGAGGTAGAAGGTTTGCTCTCCGCTAAGCTATATTTAACTAAAGCTGAGCTAAACAGCAACACTAGATATGAAAAAACACTTTAACTAAAATAAAAATAAAAAACTGGCAATTGAAAAAGACAAAAAATAACCGAAATATCGTGGGCTTATGAAATTTCCGTAGTTTTAGTCGTTGTCAGTGTGCTTAAATGTGAAGACAGCAGGTTGTTGCAGATAATTATTGTGACTGAAATATCGGCACTACATGAAGTGTTATGTTTGTATTATAATACCTATTCTAGACTTCTTAAGTCTTGCAAAAATACCACCCACATTATAGTAATTGAACAGCTAAAACTAAGACTTAAACATAAAACTGCAATGTTTCTGCTAATCATTCATCACCAAGTTTAAATTGACATTTCAGTGTGTTATTCTACCATTGAGACATGTTGAGCTTTGGAAATGGATACATATTTTTAGCTGAGGTGCATTTCGTGTCAGTTGTCTCTGAGAGGACGAAGGATCCCTAATAATTTAATAAATATACAAATTAAATTTCTACATAGATTTAACTACGTAATATATTCTATTTTAATATGTTGTACATAATATTTTATGCAGTTTTCGTTAAATATTTTTTGTTAGTCATTCTAAAGTTTAAAATAGAATTTTACCTTGTTGGTTATTTATGTAATAAATGTTAGTCATTTTTAAGTTACATAATTAGAACTGTGAGCACTCAAAATAAGCACCTCCTGCACAGTTCAACTCCTCTTTGTGTAAATTATTTAAGCTTTCATCGATGATGTTTTAATTCAGTATAAACGTTACATTTTGGATGCTTTCTTTCTGCTGAATAGTAGCATGTATCAAATTGGCGTGTGTATATTTTAATTCCAAATTTTTTGGTAGCTGCAAGAGGGAGAAATCTGAGTTTGTGCACTAAAACTAACACTCATGTGATCAAGCAATTATTCAGCAGAGATGCTCTTACGTCTGGCTCCCTTCTCTACTCACCCATGATGCTGTAGGTAGTGATGTAACCCTGCACATGTCAGAGTGAGCTGCAATGTGTGTGTGTGTGTGTGTGTGTGTGTGTGTGTGTGTGTGTGTGTGTGTGTGTGTGTGTGTGATGAGTTCTGGCAACATTATTTCAGTATAAACAGCTGACTTGAGATCACTCTCTTTTGTGTTTTGTGTTGTGGTGTCCAGAGTTATTATAGTTCTTTTTTCATTAATGTCTTCATTGAATTAATTCCTACTCTGAGCATTCTAATATGTATACAGAGATGAAAAGTAAGGAAGAAGAAAAAAGGGGCTGACTGCAGATCATCTTAATGTGCAGTTCTCTAATTAAGCATGTTATTTTTCGTGCAGCTGCCTAACAAATTTAAAAGCACCAAATTAAAATCACAAGAGGCTTTTTATAGACAGATCCTCAGGAGCACAAGACAGAGGTCTTATCACTTTAGATTACTTATGAAAGAGTCCCAAATTTTCTGAAAGAGTAGCATTACCTTTTTTTGCGTTTGTGCTGATATGCTGTGTTTGGTCTTCACTGAGTATGTTACTGTGCATTGTGGCCAACTTCATGGGCATCTTCATTTTAGACTTGTCTGTGTTGCAGACATCTTGGGGTTTGTTCAGTTGCAACTTTGAAAACCTAATCTGTGCTGTCATGTGTGAGAGAAGAGCCTTTTTCCTGGGAACACTTTGGGGAAAAAAGACATACTAACCTTTTGTTATCAGTTTTAACATTTAACATGCTTTATGAGACTTATAGAGTCTGAGATGTTGCAGTTTCTCTGAATATTACAGTCTGACCTTTGAATACATTTTTTGGGATGTCTACTCTTAGAAAGATCAAGATCACGGCTGATGTCTTTCCTTCTTGGCATTGTGTTAACACATGGACTAAGTGCTTCAGTCCAGCAAACTACCAAAGCTCTTACTCATCCCGCTCTTGCTGATGATCAGTTAGTTCATTTGGTTAACAGCACCTGATTGTTACTTACCCTTTTAATTCCTATGGAAACAGTAAGGATCTACTTCAGCTTTCTTTTAAGACCTTCTAAGGAGCAGATGCTGTTTTTATTATAACCTGAAAAACTTGAAATAGGGCATACTTTCTTTTCCACATGACTGTACATAGCATACATTGTTACATTTGAAAGGAAAATGGTGTGGCACACGGTCCTGTAAAGACTAAAGAGTACTGTAAACAACAGTGTTGGAGCAGATCTGCTTTTTAAACAGCATGACTCCATTTCTAAATTACCCTGGCCTCTCTGTCTGCATTGTGTCCTGTAAAATATAGATTCATACTGGCACATTATAGACAACATGAAACAATAATTCTGATATTTTTGTTGTGTGCCATTATAGGCAAATACCCACTTAGCAGACAGGTCTGGCCCGGATCTGGTGTCAAGCCGGCACAGCTGGCTGACTTCTGGCATGGTAAGTGGTATGTCATCCAGATATGGGCCAGGCCTGGCGTTGATGGCACTGTTTATGTAATGGCATGCCATATCTGGCCCGATTGTGGCGTGGTTTATGTGGCCCAGGCTCATAGAAAACAGGTCTTCCCTGGATACAGCATCAAATTGGCACTTCTGACTGACTGGTGTCATGGTAGGGTGTATGTCAACCAGATGTGGGCCAGGTCTGGCAATGATGGCACTATTTATGTTTCTGTTTTCCTGTTTTAGTTAGAAGACCCAAATGCCATGTTGCAATACTATGCTGCTATGGTAGCCAACGTTTCAAATGCAGGTTTGACAGGTTTGTGAGTGTACACTTTATCCAAAACCTAGTGAGGGTTTACTCATGTTTACCACTTGGTGGCTGTAGCTCAGGAGGTAGAGCAGGTCACCTACTGATCGGAATGCTAGTGGTTCGATCCCTGGTTCCTCCAGTCTGCATGTCAAGAGTGTGAATGTGTATGAATGTAGTTAGGAAGCACTCGGTTTAGAGAAAGTGTGTGATTGGGTGAATGTGGCATGTTGTATAGAGCACCTGGAATAATCCGGGAGAGTAGAAAAGCGCTACATAAGAATCAGTCCATTCACTGTCTGAACAGAGTTTCGTCATGTTACTTTTGCGCTATTATGTTCCGGCACATTGCTGTTATTACATGGCTTGATTGAGGTACACATTAGGCTGACATCTGGGGCCAGAGCTGAAACTGTTCTGGGCCAGCACAGGGCCAGCAGTGTGTCTGCAACTGGCCTTGTGCTGGCCGAAGTGTGGGCCACATCTGGCAAACCAGATGTGGGCCACCAAAGGGCCGTCATTCTTTGCGGTATGTGGGCAATGAGTAAGCACATTGTGTGAGCCAGATCCGGGCCATACCAATTTTGCTATGTGGGTAATATTTAGGTCCGGCCATAAAGACAAATACACCACATTTAAGTAAAGTGCAGTAATTTCCTAACTTAGTACATGAAAAGAACATCTTCATTTCAAATTAACCAAGCTGTTTCACCACTTAAACCATAATGTGTAATAACCTAACATAAGTATTTCTAATAACAATAATAATTCTACATGTTAGAGGCATTTCTTTTCTATTAGCTGGTTCCTAAAGCTAACAACTAAAACTATGGACTGATTGATTTGGAATCAGGCATTGCTGTATAGACATTAACTGGTCATGTAGATAATGATTAGCTGCAGCCCTAGTTAGATTTCCAGAGTATCCATGCTATAACACATCACTAAACGAGTGCAGGAGCCTAAAGTATGAAGGCATGTCTGGTAGAATGTATATTACATGTTGTTGCAGTCTCCAACTGAGGGTTCAATCTGAGATGCTGAAATTCACCATGAATGAATGGTCAACATTCTCATGAGTGTGTGTGCATGTGGTGTGCACAAACCAGATTGTGAGCTGCAGAAAGGTTGGGGGGAGTCTGAGGAGGAGCTTATTTAGGCTTACATAATGGAAGTGCTAACCTAACCTGACTCTGTGTGTGAGAGAGAGTTGTTCAGGCGACACGCTCTCCATTTCTCTCTCTCAGTCGTGCACAGCAGGGTATGAGAGCTGATGGTTTATTGATGCCTAGCGGCTTGTGTTGGTGTATGCATTTTATAGACAGAGCGAGAGGGGAGGCATTGTCACAACACTGCTGTCGTTTAGCAAGGGAACACATCTGAAATCCAGCAGTGGTAAGCTGTGTAGGTATGGACATAGCTGCTCTGCATCAGGGTTACTCCAACAACCTCTATTCGCCTCACTACCAGGTAGGATCATTCGTTAGATTTTTGTTTTTAGTTTTTTTTTAACACATCAAACTGAGAGGAAAACCGTGCTGCAGTCATTTTCTAATACAGTAGTATGTCTTGGTCATTGTAAGCAGGTGAATGATCCTTGCCTGTGCCTGTAACCTATTGGATAATTCTGTATTTTGTGCTTGTTTGTGTGTCTTCATGTGTTTATGCATTCAATTTGGACATTATCATAATAGAATTAAAAAACTCTGAAACTCAGCTGCAGTTAATATCACAATGTGTAAATGTGCGAATGGAAACATGCTTTAAAAGGCTAGCATGAGGTTTTTATAATGTATTTATTTTCTTTTTTGTTTCAGCAAAAACATAGACTTCAAAGTCGTACTCGTTAATTAATTATTGACTGGCACTGTTCTAAAGCAGCTGATATCACAGCGCTGCATGTGTCCGAGAAGCGCTTTGAAGCTTCAGGAGTGATTTCAGATGTGTTTGGAATCTCTGCCATGTGACTCAAATGGGAAACAAAAAAGTTTGCTTGCAGTGAAGTTGAAGGAATAGATCTTTCTGGGGCTTTTATTTTTAGTTCCAGCTCATGCTGCTGTCTGCTTGCCTCTTTGGTCTGCTGGTGTATTTTAGGTATTACCTCTGGTCTCACTCTTAATGACCCAGATATTCTTTTTTTCTTACTGCAGTTTTCTTGAATGCAAACCAAGGAATGCAACAATCATTTGGAACAAGATGTAGAATATATCTGTGTGTTTTGTAGAGCTCAAAAATGTTGCTGGAATTTAAATAAGGGAGAGAAGGAGAGAATCAAACCATAGACACTCTTGTCTGTGGTCACTGTCTTAACCCCAGCTTTGGGGATTAATCCCAGCCAGTAAATACCTTGATAATTGATTAGATGGGGATTCAGATAAATTGACAGTCACTACTTTCAGCTTCTGTGCTTTATGGACTGTTTTTCACCTTTGCTTTTAGTTTTTTTGTGAAAGAAAGATCATAAACATGTCTTTAGTAGGACAGGGATTTCTGTTGATATATGGACGAATGAGAAGTGGAGTTTTATATTGTTAACTGACTGTTACATACGGAATGTTATGAAGAAATCCAAAATTAATTATTCAAAATTAAGTTTTTTTTTGTTTTTGTTTTTTTTTCTTGCTTCATTCTCTTGGTGTTGAATTCTGACGTTCCTTTTCCTGTTTAAGCTAACTTCTTTGTTTGAGCTATTTATGCATAGCATTTACACAGGTAGGCTGTATACTCATAACCCTCACTAGTGATAAAAAGCCTGAAATGAGACATTCCACACTGAAGTAATGAGGTAGAAGAACAAAACCAAACTCTTTAAAATTGCAGCGCATCACTGTTGGAACAAAAACTCCTTTGAGTAATTGCAGCTGTAATTACAGCCAAGATGAAATAAGCATAAATACTCCAGACGGGATCCAAAGATCACTGACCAGCACACAATTGCAATATTGGTTCGTTTCCTCTAGAGAAATAATTAAAAGGTTTAGGTGTAATCTTGTATACCTGTGTCCCTGTGTCTTTCTCACCCTCTTTCCTTTCTTTCATCTTGCTCCTCTTCAGCTTGAGGCTTTGAAACAGCAGAACTCCAAATATCAGGAAGAGCTCAGTCTGTCAAAAGAGCGGAGCAGCTCAGAAAACCAGCGTATTGGCGTCCTCTGCAAGGAAATGTGAGTACTCGTGATAACTAATGTGTTTTTCCTGCCTCTTGCCTCCCGTAAAGGTGACCCCCAGCCAGCCAGTTCATTAGTTTGGAGCTGCTAAATTTGTCCTGGGGGCCAAATGTTCATTAAAAATCCAGTCTGCATTTTCAAGCTCTAATTCTGCTCAGTAAGGACTGTGTGAGAATGTGGCTTGACAGTTGTTAGTTGTTACCTTAACGGGTCAAAAATACTTTTATTTTTATAGCTGAAATGTCAAATGTGCTGTTGAATTGGCAACATGTGTAACTCTCTAGAGAGATGCTTCCACTTGTAAATATGCTCTAAATTGTTGTGGAAAGTACAATTAGTCAGAGCATGCTGTTGTGTGATAATGGATGTGGAGGACAATGTACAATACTGTTTAGAAACACAGCAAAGAAAGCCCATTTGGGTAGTACTCCTTCTATATAAACATTCCTGAATCATGACACCTGACTGGAAATTTAGATTGAGTGTGCATTCATTATCCAGGTTTGAGATCCTTAGCTGTACAATCCATGTTATGGTTTTTACATTTCTGGATGTATATGTTTGCAATGTTTTTGACGGTGTGTCTTCACAGATGCTTAAAAAGTCTGAGAGCCATTTATACAAAATTAAGGCCTTAACTATACTTAAAAATGTCACAAAATGTGATCCTGAAATATCTTGATTGAATCTGCAGTTTTGTCGACACAGTAATCTCACATGTTTCAAACAACTTTTGGCTGCTTGCTCATTCACATCGGGTCTTCACAGCAGGTAGCTCCGCATGTTTGATTCAGCAGATGTTTTATGACAGCTGCCTTTTCTGATGGGATTTGCATCGTCTCCTGAGATTGAACTGATTGAACATGGAAATAATAATCAACCCCTTCTTCCAAAAATAGTAGAGAAGCTGTGTGTGTGAAAATAGTGAAAATGGCACTGTCATGCAGCATCATGAACCTTAGCCACATGATCCTTATATCTTGACTTTTCTCTGCTCAAGTTCATTTAAAACATTATCTGAATTAAAATTGGACATTTTTTTACAGTGTGTTATCTACATTATTAATTCCTTCTATGTGTTCGGTGTTGACATGTAGATGTGGAAAGTCTTTCATTTGCACTGACTCAGCAGTATATCTTTGATTGTAAGCTGAAACATGGTGCTTTTGATTCAGGTTAAAAGTATTCTCTCTTCTTATGGCATATTTTTTCTTTTCTTTTCTTTTTTTTGTTTCTGGTGAAGTTCCAGTCTGCCGCCGAGCTCTATTTATAGAGCTTGCGTTTCTCTCAAGCTGTCAAGTACCTCTGTGTACATGTGTAAATATGTAGTGTGTCCATGCGCGTGTTTTTGGAGCCTTTACATCATCCTGCCACACATCCCCTTGAGTCATCAGAACCCTTAAATTGCAATGTCAGAGCTCCAGATGGATTTAACTGGCTGGATTATAGTCATCAATATGTAGCATGTAGAGGCAGCAAATGGAGATGAAAAATGTCAACAAATGACATCAGTTACAGTGTAACGGCTCCAGTCTCCTCAAGCACAATTTTGTCTTTTTTTTCTGCCTTTGCCTAAATAATTGAAAATAAAAGCTCTCTAAATGGATGATTCATGTTACAGTCTTATATTGTTGTTTTACATTTTCTTTCCCTCCACCTCCACCCCGCCTTGTCCCAACAATGTTTTCCGCCATCCTTTTTGAGGCACGTCCTTCCTCACTCTGCTCCTGTTATGTAATCCCTCCTCTCCTCCTAGGACCGCCTGGCTCCGACATGGCTATTTCTCTTGTTGTGACATCAGCATGTGCGTGTGTGTTCTGTGTGTGCGTGAGAGAGAGAGAGGGACAGCGAGAGAGAGGGTTTTCAGGCTTGTACGGAAACAAGGTGGCTTTGTGCTATGAAAGAACAGCTGTAAACATTGTAGCTCACATATGTGTCATGATTGTGTTATTTTGGTGCTGCTGTAATTTTATCTTTGAAGGCCAAAAATATTGTTCATTAACGTCATTTGGTTTACATATTTTTTTATGCTTTCGTTTCTTTCACTTTTTCTTTTACTGTTAAAACGGTCACACAGGGGGTGTTAAAGTAGAGAACTCAGCTGTAGGCCACCTGTGTTATGGAAGAGTGCAGAAAATTGGATTTGCAGTATAAATAAACAGTTCAGATGATGTTTATATTTGTCACAGCTGTGGGATTCATGAAATCGAGAGATGATTGTCTGAAATCAGAATCAAAATTAGCTTTGCGAAGAAAGAATTCAGTCATAGTCTTGTTTGAAATAACACTCTTGACAGCAGACACACTACATGAGACATGTCACTTATTTTTCAGGCTGTTCTATCTTGTACATAGATGGCTCATTATGTGAGAATATGTATGTCTTCAGAGTGTACTTCTGTATGTCTTTACACTAAGAGAAAGAATACATTTATGGGGGCATTTTTTTTTCAGGTTTTAGGCAAGTATGCAGCCGTTTTAATGATCCAGTCCAGTTGAGATCAAATTGTGCTTTATGTGGAATATGAATTAAAGTGATCATGCATTGAAATAATCATTGATTTCCTGCAGTGTGAAGGTAGCAAAAGATATTTAGATCTGTAAGCAGGGTCTGTCCGTCTTTTATCTAAAGCAGGAGTGGTAAACTCATTTTACATCATGCCCTATTTTTTACTATCTAAAAAAAAAAATGTATTGTAGAATTAGAATTTAGAAATATAATTTAGAATAGATATTCTATTGTTAACAATGGCAAAAAAAAATAGTTTGCTGTTATTCAACTGATTACTTTTGCCCACAATTTTGCCTGCGTAAGTGTACAACCCAGGTCTCACTGTGTAGCAAGTAAAATCCAAGTCATTGCACCTTGTTGGGCAGCTGGTAACACAGTTGTGGCTAAGGATAGATCCCAGTGTGAGCATACCAACATACAGTGACGGTGCTAACCTGCTGATATTTAGCAGGTGAAATGTTGATATTTTCCTCATCTCATTTAATTATTTTAGCATGTTAAAATGAATAATTAGTACCTAACACAAAGCACAACTGGAACTGAGACGAGAGGTTTTGTGATGTCCTCTGAACACAGAATATGTAAAAAGAACTGCACAGTGGAGCGCACTGTTGTGGTAGTGCAGGATGCTATAGAGGCATGGGGAATGTAATTATACTGCAGACAGCTAAATATTTCACCCAGATGGTGCTGTGATTGGGCTATTAGTCACACATAGCTTCAGAGTTTTAACTTTGACACAAATCCTAAGAATGACCCACATGAGGCTAAACTCATTTTCCTGAACGAATCATTTAGTTCCAGCATCCAAAAATACCCAGATTCATAAATTCCCTGACAACACTGTCTATGCTGCTGTCTTTTTTATATAGTCCAATAGTGTAGTGTAGGTAGGTCAGTTGTATAGCACTACAGTATATAAACTACTCCTTTAAAATAGGGCTGTGTCATGAGTGAATGTAGGCAGCAGACACAGAACAACACGTGTCTTTCTAAGTAATGAGAGCTAATATGTAGATTAGCTCATCACATTTCACTACTTTAAGATTTAGGATTGTCATGCAAAATGTTTGACTTTTTTGGTTATTTTTTCAGAAACTACTAAACTAATAAATGTCAGAGATCAGTTTCATCACAATCATGGCTGTATGAAAATTGTCTGTATATACAGCATATAATGTACACTGACAATCTCACATTCAATTTACACTGAAGTCAGGTCAGTGGTCAGTGGCCATTGCTCTTGGCACAGAGGGTTGTTCATTTTAGTTGTATTATGTATGTAAGCTAAATCTACTAAACTAAACTAAGCCTGATCTCTTTATATCAGAGAATATCTTAACATAGATTATGTACATTTTAGAAAATGACGTCACGGTGGCGGTTCATCCTTTATACTGTCAATATCTTGAACTGTGCCTCCCAAAAGAGATTTCAGAGACCGAAGAAGTCACTTGGATGAGTGACGAAACGTTTCTCTCACTGAAAATCGTACATCTAGATGAACAGAATCAACCTTTTGGGATTTACTTACCTGGATGGTTGAGCATACATCAAAACATCTTAAACTGTGGTGGCCCTCTACCTCCCTATATTTGTACTGCTAACTTCATGACCATTAATATGTTAAAGCCTCACCCAGGCCCAGAGAGCTAGGTTCGTGAAAGAGCTTCTGAAAATTTTCTGTGCTGCTTTTGTGGGAGGGGCACACAGCACTCTCTGATCGTCCCTGCTCAGACATCACAGACATAGAAATAGCTTTTCTAAAGTCTGAGAATGGTTTCCAAATATAAATCCATCGTGTTTTGAAACAATCCATTTGAAGTAATGATTAACTTTTTTTTAAGATCCACTGAGCATTTTTACAGATATCTCTTATTTAGTGACAGTTATAGACATGAACTGAAAGTTCAGAATTCTAATTCAGAAATAGGAAAAAAGCAATTGTCCAAATATCACAGCTGGGTAGAAAAGCTGAGTCCATGAGCAAGTTGAGTTTTCATAGTTGGCTCAGACATGTCTGAATAATAGCTGGACACTGCTGTAAAGATTTTTGCATTCAGTAAAGAATAGAAGAAAGAAGTTAGTGAGGTGTTTACACAAACTGCACATGACCGCAGTTCCTGTAGTGGAGTCCAGTGTGTTCATAGGGACATACTTTTTTTTGGTTTCTCAGCAAGACCAATGAAAGAACGCTGTATGAAAGACTGCACTGAAGTTTGTAGAAAAGAAGATGGCCTGAATATGATGTAATACTTAAGCTCTTTGTAGCTGTTTCTACACATTAACTCCAGCCCTGAACTTTTCTATGGTTTACCACACAGAGACGTGTGCAAATGTAAATGTCAGCCACATTCAAATTAGACTAAGTTGAAAACTATTCTCTAAAAAAATGGGTTATCATCTCAAAATTTTGGCTCACTCAGTATCTGGAAATTTCAAATAGTAATCAGCTACAACTGTCTGTGTTGTTAATTGTTAACAGTCCTGACTGGTGAGTCATACAGTTGTTATGATGGAAGGTGTTGATTTTTGACTGCTAGCATATAATCAGTTTTTAGCAATTTCACATTGGCTTTATTATTTTCAGGTCAAGATCCATCAGTGGCTTTGCACTTTAATGTACTATCACATTAGCCTCGGAATCAAGCCTGTTGCCTCTGGTTGATGCCATATGTAGCTCTCAATCACCATTTGGGTTGGCTGCTTGGTCAGTGCATCTCCTGTAGAGAGATGCGATTTAATGGGAGAACATGTACAGCTTATAAAACAAACAGCAATATGAATGTCTCCTAATAAGCCCTGTGTGCTTTTATTTACTTTACATGTTGTGTGATGATATTATAGTCTTTAGATTAGGGAGTGTCAGCTGGCAAGGACATCTGTGTCTTTTGAGAGTTGAAGGGAACTAATGGGTGCTCAACATGAACATTTCATCATTGAAATGTATTCATCATTTCATCATTTACATAAATAGCCTCTAATATATTTGTTGTGTATATCAGTAATGATTCTTGTAACAGTACAAAGTCATTAAGCATTAGAATATTTAGCCAGATGTGTATTGGATATGCTTACTTGGGTTTGTATAGGTGAGATGTTAACAGATGCGAATATCTGGGAATCACCAGATTTAAGCATATAGCAGTGTTGGTGACACAGACATCACTGGGACCCGACTACACTGCCTTTAGTGCAGCCCTCAAACGTGTGAATTGTCTTTTCTTTCCCTAGTGAGGAGCTGAAGCTGGCATCCCACAAGTCTCAGCATCCTGATGAGGTATTGGCCTTTTCAACTTTCTTATTATGTAAATGCTTTTCCTTTATCCTGTTAGAGATCAGGGTTTTGGCCTAATGAGGTTTTATCTCCTGCTGTGACTAAATTGTTGAAGCTAAGACGGGTTTAGCTTCTATTTAAATACTGCTATATTTTGTCTGTGTGTGTGTTTACGCCTCAGCACAACGAGGATCGCAGCAGTCAACAGCCAGACATGAAGAGCAGGTTAGATACTATGAAATATGTGCTTCAAATTTTGAATGTTGATTTTCTGACTTTTTAATATATTTTCCTGTTTAGTTTTTAAACATTGAACATAGAATGTTATAGTGTTCGTCACTGTATCTCTCAGTAATTCCTCTGCTGATGCATCTAAAACTGATGTAACAACCTATAAAGGACTACAGCCAACAACAATAATGATGTCATATCTTTCATTTTTTAGCAAATAACCATTTAACTCATTTTTAAAAAGTGAAAAATTAGTTGTTTCCCAAAGATGAGGGGCAGCACCAAATTCCTCTGTAACATAAATAATCATTAATTGATATGAATATGTATGAAAGTATGACTCATGCAACCCTACTTTAGTAGAGTTCAAGAATACAATGAACTCAATGTGAAAATGAACACACTTGGTCCCCTTTAACTCTTCAACTATAAACTAGCACAACACAGTAGCTATAACAACTACAAGCAGCTAAACAAAGATACACACAAAGCCATCAAAACAACACTAAACAGCTTCTGAAGTGATTATCAGGAATGACCAGAAATAAAACCACAGTATTATAATGTTTTCATTCCTTAAGTCCTGGTTGATTATTCAAATATTGACATTAGGAGATTGATTCCTTTGGAGATTTGGAGGGTAGCCTTAATGTGACGTGGTTCCTCTAATGGGACCCCCTTCTGTACTTACACACATCCCTCTGTTGACTGTTGGACTGGTTTGTTTGTTTTTATCAGAGATGAGCCAGCGTTACATCTGTATTGTAGTCCTGGTAACAGAGCTGATGAAGAGCTAAAGTGTGAAACTTGGTGTGAAAGTCTGTAGATAAAAATCAAAATCTCTCTGGTTGTAATTTGCTGGTTTGTTGCTGAAGGTTTAATTAAAGACTGGGAAAAAAGAAGTATAATAAGAGATTGTAACCAAGTAACTTGCTGACTAACTGATTGTTGGCTCCAGCTTCATACTCGGTCAACAGCTATGAGTGCAGGGTTGATCTCTGATCATCAGGATATAAGAGGCTGTGTGACCGATGTCATTTTTGCACATCTGGATGTTTTCTTCAGAAAACAACTAGCTTTAAGAAGTTTTTATCAGAGTCAACTGGTAATTTTATACTTGCAGTTTTTATGTCCTGTTCACCACTGAAATTGAGATTATTAGAGATTAGTTTTAAAAAGTGCTTCAACTAACTCCCCACATAACTGAGAGGAGAGGTTTTAAGATTACTCCTGAGGAGACAGACTTGCATCTAGAAAGACTTGATTGCTATCTATTTGAGAGACTCACTATGAACAAAGTCCTCCTCCAGTCATTATCTTTCATATTGTCTTGATGCATTCTCAATCATCCAGGAAAGTAAATCTCCAAAAGTTGATTCTGTTCATCTGGACGTAGCGACGTCCAGATGAACAGAACCAACTTTTGGAGATATCTTTCATATTAATGTTCTGGTCAAACGACCAGGGGCAGCATAATGCTGGGATCCTTGGCACTGTGCCTCACAGCAAAAATGCCCTGGGTTTGAAATAACCACCCAGTTTGGCTGTCCAGTGGAGTATGCACAATCTACATGTGACTGCATGGGTTCTCTCCAGGTGCTCAGTACAAAAACATGCACATGAACTCGTCATAAACGGCCCTAGGTGTGAAAGGTTGTCTATGTATCTGCATTAGTCCTGTGAGGAACCTGGTGATCTGTCCAGGGTGTAACATCCCTTTTGTCCCATGAAAACTAGGATAGGCTCCAACCAACCCTGAAGTGGATAAACCGTTAAGAAAATGGAAGGATTGTACAGCATAGAGTATAAAAAAATAAATAAATGGACAAAGATATGACCCTCGAAGCTCTTCACCTATTACAAAAGCAGAAGAGCAACCTCTGAATCTTTCAAATCATAAGACATAAGGACACTCTTTGTTTAAATAAAAAAAGAAACTCAACTGAATATCTTTGGATATTAGACTTATAGTCAGGTAAACCAAGCAATATGAATATGTCTGTTAGAGTGGATTGTTAAATGTTTGTCATTTTTATGCTTACCATCCATTTCTACATTGTAAAGCAATTCCACAGTCCCCCTCCCCAGATTCTTGAGTTTTTGGGTGAGGGGCTGTAATGTTTGATTACAGACACATCCTATCTGGAAGGTCTGTTTGATGTAAGCTTCCTGCCCAGCAGGAGGTCTCTCTCACTCACACACACACACACACACACACACACATATACATGCCTCGTCTTTGTAACCAAGGGGGGTTAAGAGGGGAGGTACGTGTTGTAAACTATTGTGTGAACTGTAACAGTTTGTCAATAAATAGCTGCGAGGGAAGCTGCTCTTTGAAGGACTTTGGGCTGGAGACAGGTTAGGAGCGTGAGCTCCAAGAGCTGGTTCTTGACCAAAGGCCTCCCTTGCGCAAGTAAAAACGATCGATCGCTGTTGCCTTGTTTTTCTTTCATGGGAATAAGTCCTGGATACAGCGGGGTCTGAGTTTAGACCCAACAATGTCACTTTGGGATTTAGTTCCAGGCCACGTTGCATTAGTACTGTGTTTTTTCTTTTAGTATTCCCAGATTTGCTCTTAGTTGGATAACATTTGATTTTTTTAAAATGTAATTTTAGTTCCTTCATCCATTCACTGTGACGCTGTTTGGTCTTATTTTAAGCCTTGTCTAAGTCTTGAAACAAAAGAAGCTGTGAATATCACTTCTGTGGCCCTGTGCCAGTCATAAACAGAAACACTGTGTTTTTAGTGATCAGGATATTAAAACATCCCACCACTTATGGAGACCAGTGACTTAAGTTCCGAGTGAAAGGCACAGTCTAACATCAAAGACAAATATGTGGTGTAAGATCAGAGTCAGGATCAGGGTGAAGTGAAGTCAAAAAGATGTAAGATGTAAAGATGAACTGGCAGCTCTGCAGTTTTGGCTTGAGGGGAATGGCAAGGTTGCATACAATTAGAGCAGAAATAATAGATGTGGCGGGAAATGAGTGTTTTCAAGTAAACATTAAGAGACATGAGAGATGATTCAGTGAAAAAAACTGCTCTCCTTCTCTTTGGTTTGTCAAGACTGCTGGAACGGATATGTTGCCGGAGTGTCAGCTGGTTGCAACTATTCTGTTGTAAGTGTTTTTTGGCAATCGGCGATAAAATCTGCTAAAATACAGCTAAGATGATTATTCAGGTGCTACATCTTTCAGACTCTGAAAGCCTCAGTTTACATGGGAAATATTAAAGTTCATGACAGCATGATTACTGCACTTGTTCGGAGGGGTTGCCAGAAGAAAGCTTCTCTCTATAAAGAGAGCTTTGCAAAGTTGCATATGAACAAACTGCAAAACTTTTGGAACAATGTCCTTTGGACAAATGTGAGCATAGTCAAGCCAAGTCAAGTTATTTTTATCTATATATCACATTTTTCAAACAACAGAAGTTGAACCAGTGCTTTACTGAAACACTTATTTGCCAGGTCTCCAAGTACTAAGTTCTAAAACTGGTAAAAACAATTACAAAACACAGACCTCACAGGGCAACATGACAAGGATAATAATTCATTTCTAACAATGGTAAAACAATGATTCAGGATTCAGAAGACTTTATTTATCCCCAAGGGGCAATTAAGAGACTGACCTTGCCGACCGTACATACAATACACAAACATCACATTGGGGAGACAGGTCAGGCTAGGTAGCTGGCTGGTCAGCTGCACGAGCAGCGACCTGGAACCGAACAACAATGGAAAACAACATGAGGAAAGACGAGGAGAAAAAAAGAACTCCCCCCAGACTGAGCTCCAACAGGGAGATCAGTTTGAGAACAGAAAAAAACACCTCAGCACATGAATCATCACATCTCACAACATGGAAGACATAAGCTTTGAAGGTGTATGGAGGGGGTGGGGGGGTGAGTGTAGGTCTGTGTCAGTGTACATGCGTGTGTGTGCATGTGTGTGTTTGTGTTCCGTGTTCAACCGAGAGAAAGTGTATCTTCACCCGGTTAAGCAAAAGTCAACAATCTTCGGTCGACGCGGATGATCTTGAATGAGGAGGGAGAGAGTCATAACAAACAGTCTTATTATCTAGGGAGAATTGTTATGAGCATCCAGCTGGCGCCAGGGGGGGCCACATGAGATGAAGATGGTAGTTGTTTTGGTTAGTGCGAACAAACTGCTTCCAATTTTACAGTTGGTCTAATGTCCGTCACTGGTCACCAGGTCTCTCAATTCCCGTTGTTCTTCTTCAAGGTGTTATCCATATAGCAGAGCCATGAGCTTCTCCAAGATCTTATCCATATTGCGTTTAAAAAAAAACAAAAAAAAACAGTCTGAGTACTCACAGCCCTGCCCATCGTCTATCATGTCGGCCACCCTTGTGGTATTTTGAACAGCTGTAGCCGCTTCTTATTCTTCGATAAGCCAGGTCCAAGCCAGCTCCAATCAGCTAGAACTCTGTTACCGTAGTTCCAAATTGGTAGATGTCATTCAAAGTCCTCCATCGAGAGTGTCGCCAGACACACGACGCAACCGACCATCGAGTATCCGGCAGCAAACGTCTCCGCAGGACAATCGGGCTCTCCCAAGCCCAGGAGGATGTCAATTCCGTTAAGGGACCAGTTGATCAAATCCATAATTCTTCTTTGTTTTTAGAGAACAAGTCTGGGAGACTCTCTTAGGGTTAGAGAATAAGCAAGACTATACAAAAGACATGAGAAGCCAAGCAGGAAAGATAAGGGAGAGGGAGAAGGAGAAAGTGCGACCGCCTCCGTCAAGCGACTGAGATGTGTCAGTAAAAGCATGAATATAAAAAAAACATTTATTCCAAATAGTCAAGAACAACATTTAATGGTAGCTCTAAATAATTTTGATTGGACTAGCATACTATCCTGTGATGACACTAATAAATATTCTGCTATAAAAGGGGTCTTGTCACAGTTTCAGAAAGAGAGCCATTTAAAGAAACGAGTTTATTCCTTGCCTTGGATTAATACTGAGTGTAAACAGCTTATGAGACTCAGAGACCAGTTACTTAAAAAATCGTTACAATCTGGATTAAATACTGATCGATTAAATTTTATATCTGCAAGGATTAAAGTCACATAAACTTTGAGAATGGCAAAAGCAAATTTTTTCATGACTAATTAATAGTACCAAAGGAAATTATAAGCTAATTTGGGAAAATATTAACAAACTCCTTGGTAACAGTAAGCATAATGCTGATAAAGACCTTGAACTTAAATTTGCCAATGAACTGGTATCAGAGCCTCTCAGCCTTGCTCCTAAATTAAATGATTTTTTTCTTTCCATTTCCAAGTACCATTAAAGAAATTGCACAATTGTTTTCTAATTCTTGTGACCTTCAACAAAATATTGGGAATACCGACACCAAAGAGGATGTTTCTTCTCAAGATTCAAAGTTCAATATTCAGAATATTACAGAAAATGAAGTAGAAAATATAATCTCTAAATTAAGAAGTTTAGAGATGAGTTTGGATTTGATACCAATTTCTTGAAGCATTATAAATCTTGTCTTTTGGTGCCTGTGACCCATCTTATTAATTTATCAATCACGCAGGCAGTCGTTCCTCTGAGTTGGAAGGTGGCAAAAGTTACACCGATTTAGAAATCGGGTGATAAATCAGACCCTACTAATTATCGACCTATTAGCATACTCCCTATCTTTTCAAAGATAGCAGAAAAGTGGGTTGCTAATTCTATCATCGAACACCTTAATGACTCCAATTAGTTGTGCAATGGATCAAATATCTCTCGGATCGGATCACGGTTTTAAGTCACGGATCGGATCAATTTTGGGATCAGCAAAAATAGAAAAAAAAGACAAAAATTTGACTCGCCATTTACTTATTTAAGTATTTTTTGCCTATTAAAAAACATTCAACTCAAGACTCATTCCATGCACTTAAAATAAATTAGGGTGCAATATGGACATTATGGACAGTGCTGGGCATCCTCTGCATCCTCTGCACACGGCCATAAACAGCCAGAGGAGTCTGTTCAGTGAGAGGTTGCTTCTCCCAAAGTCAAGGACAGCAGACTTAAAAACTCCTTTGTCCCACACGCTATCAAACTGTTTAACTCCTCGCTGGAGGGGAGAGGGAGGGGAAACTTGGGGAAAAAGGAGGGGGGAACAAGTAAGCTGTAGTGCTGTGATTGCTGTGATTGCAGCATGACTGAAACCAGTGGGCTGGTTTCAGTCATTATGGAAATGTACTGTTTATAAGATTGGGGAAACCTGCAGTCAGATGAGACTGAAGAATTCACTTGGATGAGTGACGAAACGTTTCTCCCACAAAACGCTACGTCCAGATGAACAGAATCAACTTTTTGGAGATTTACTTTCCTGGATGATTGAGAATGCATCAAGAAGTCTCTCTGTATGTTTTTACTAACTTGTGTTTAACACCAACCTGCCAGAGGGTCTGCAGATGGAAATTAGCCCAAGGCTATAATCTGGCATATTTACATTTGTTAAAATGTTTATTAATATGTATTGCCCCTCTTTCTAAATAAAATAAAAATAAATAAATAAAAAGAATCAAGACGTTGTAAAAACCCAGAGTTCGTTTGTTAGCTTTATCAACTCTTTCAGTACTGTGTTGGGGCTTTAAGAAAATGAAATAAATGAAAGTCCATAAACCTCAATGAGGTGAAGCGATGTTGAAACAGATTCCTCCATAATGATGTGAGAGACTAATAAAGTCATAACCATCACTTTAAGTTATTGCTGGTAAAGCTGGTTCTACAAGCTTCTGAGCCACAGGGTCTTTTTACACAGTGAATGGGGTTTTTTTCCGCATGGTTGTTTGAATGCTTTTACTACTTTCTGGGGTCGAATGCATGGTTTACTTTTAAGTAAAGTAGTGAAGGTCTTAAGTGGTGGTTTTGTCTGTTTCATCAAACAGAAAAATTTCTGTTCTGGAAGACAATAAGCAGACATGAAGAGGACTTCAAATACTGTTGAAACTACCGCAGATCTCAGCTGTGCTCATGCATCCTTACAACAACACAGTGTTTCTCTCTCTAACTGTTAAAAAGCAAATGACTCGATCTTTGGGGTGAGATGCAGAACAGCTGCCAATTTTGCCCTAACTTCTATTACTAAATATTTGAATGCCTACTTTTGAAGCCCATATTTAAATCAGTGGGTACAGGGCCTCAACATAATTTTTGGTGGTCAGTGGGACATAAAAAAAATCCATCCAAAAAACATGTGTAGGATTTTTATGTACCAATCTGATTTTGCTTCAAAGTTGTTTTTAAACCAAAATATAAACCAACAGAGAAAGGATCTAATGAATGACAGAAAAACTGAAAGAGGCCATCAGCAATAATAACCAATTCCAGCAAAGGGGCAGGAAAAAAATCTAAAACAAATACAAAAGGTCATACGCAAGGAAAGACTAAATGTGAGGAATAACATAGATCAGGGCTCTAGACTAACTTTTTGACATGGGCGCACCGGTACGCCTAACTTTAAAAATTTAGGCGCACCGGCACAAAAGTTAGGCGCACTCAAATTTTTCAACTGCATCGCTTAACACCGCAGTTTTACATGTGCACTTTCTTTGGGGGGGAAGTCCATACAGACAATATTCATTTCTAAATTATTAACTAACAAACTTGTGCTTAAAGTGCTTTGTCAATATTGTAGAAAATGTTAAACTTAATCATCATCTTGGCCTGACGACCTGTTTGCTGCTGCCTGCTGCTGAAAGGCAGTGGGGAGAGGGGACACTTGGGCAGTGCATTTATTGCAGCATATAATGTGTTTTCTGGATACACTGTGCTTTTTCAGCATTCAAAGATTGATGGCACCGTGTCAGAGCTGGCTATGAATTTCAGACGGATCAGGCCTTAACTTAACAAAAAAGTTATCAATAGTTCTTTTCATCTTTTCTTATTACCCACAGCTACATCCACTTCTGTTGGGCCTAGGCTGCTCACTAGGGCTGGGTATCATCACTGATTTCTATAATCCATTCGAGATCGGTTCTCAAAGTCCTGATTCGATTCAATTTAACCTCAGACAGACAGAAATATTATAATTCTGATAATTTATCAGTACTGATACATGTGAGACTTCATCAGAATTGTGAACATCACAGCAGATGCCTTTGTGTCAAAGTAACTGAGAATAAAACACAGAAAAACATGAAGGAGATTTTCCTGGTCTGGCGTTTTATAGCAGATAACCTTAAAAATATTCTGCAACATTCTGCAATTTTGCATAATTTTAAGAAGTTTAAATTTCTTCAGTATTGAACAGCAGAAATTAGGCTTTCTTGTCCGCTGTAAACAACGGTAGACTGGTGGGTAATAAGCGAATGGATAATGCAGAAAACAGAGATTTGAGACGGGAAACTGTTCTTGAAGCACAGTGAGAGAGAGAGAGAGAGAGAGAGAGCTGTGCATGAAGTGTGATTTTTATCGTGGAGGAAGCAAAACAGCAAAAGTCAGAGGGAATTCATGACGACATTGATCAAATGTAAAGCGCAGTTTGCTGCTTCTTTTGCTGCTGGCTCGGCGAATTTTGGTTGGAGAAAGACAAAACCTGCAGCTCTGAATCTAGCGCAAAAAAGACGTAAACACAGTGCGGACCCCACGCATCAGAATCGCTAAGCTCCGACAGCGTGCCCGTGTTCGGGCCGTCGGGTGAGAAAGCCGAGAAAGACAAAGCTGATTCTGATGCGTCGGGTCGCTCTGTGTTTACGTCTTTGTGTGGAATCCGTTAATGAATCGATATCGCTTTATTCAAGCTACTCACCTCTCTCTTCTACCTGCACTTTCAACTGGACCAAGGCCAATCAGAGAGGTCCCGCCCCTGACTATCTCTTTTTTCTTTTTTTTTCTTTCTTTTTTTTTTTTTTTAACCTGTCCCGTTTGGTTCTTTTGCCATCAGAATTATTGTCTAAAGGCGAAGAAAGATGCCCAACGGATTTACTTTACCAAATGGACCATCCCAGCCTTGCCGTAATGGTCCATTTGATTCAACTTTTTATTGTTTATTTTATTTTCACTTGCTGAATACGGGACAGACTTGACTGGAGGAGAGAATGTGGAGAAAGAAAGAGGGAAAGAAAAAAACCTGAGAAGAGGGACGGGGAAAAAGGGCAAAAAACAAAAACCAACAGAATAAGCAGACAAAAAATACATATATCGATCACCTGGATCACCTGTTGAGAAAGAAAAAAGAAAGCAAGCAGAAGAAAACGAGAGTAATAAACAAGATCACAATGATATATGAGAATATGACAGTAAATACTAAATATTAGTATCTCTGATTGGTTAAGTCCACGATAGGGGCATAATGTGTGTCTGTTGTTGACCACACGGAGAGTTGCAGAGATTCTTTTTTTTTTTTTTTTTGTTACCCGAAAATTTTTTTTTAGTCACACCACTGAAAAATTTGGTCGCATTTGCGACCAAATTAGTCGCACTCTAGAGCCCTGTAGATAGTAGAAACTAAGAATTACCTGCAAAGTTTAATTTAGAATATTAAGGCAATGTGGAAAGAGGGAGGGGTTTTTTTTGTTTTTTTTTGTAACCTTACATAAAATTTTAAAACAATAATGGGGACAAAGAGATGTCTTCAAACTGCTGCTGAAACTCTACCAAATAAATGCAACAACAATTTTCCTGATTTTAGCCTTTGAGGGAGGGGCTTCCACCATTTCTCCTGTAGATTTCTATTCAGGATACTTTTAGTACTATGGCTCTCAATGGAGAGCAAAAACATCTCGTTTCAGACAAAGGGTGAACTGAGTGGATGCACAAAGTTTTAGTGTAGGTTGAAGATTATTTTGAACTGTGACCCTGTAAAAAGTGGGTCAACAGTTTATATGTAGCTCAAGAGGTCAAATCTTGGTCGAAATGACAGAAAACTTAAAGAAAGGCAACTTTCACAATAAATCGGCATCTTTAACATCTGAAGGTCCAATATTTTTGGCTGGACACTCATAAATTAGCAAATGACGCTGGCAAGAAACTGGAAATAAAAAGTTCTCTCACTGTTTACTCCTTGTACACATTTTTCTGCAGAGAAATTGTCTCAAATGTGGAATCAGAGGGGGGCACAAACTTCCAGAAATCCACTGGAGCCTTAATCTCAGACAAAGACCGGGAATTAGAAACTCTGAGGAATGAGGTACTCACGCTCAACTTACAGTATCTTGGACACTCTACATTTGTCCTGTGTAATGCCAAATATGTAAGGTATTTGTCTGTCTCTATCGGCAGATCGCGGTGCTGCGAGGAGAAAACGCCATGGCCAAGACCCTGCAGTCGGCCGTGGAAACGCTAGAGAGAGACAAAGCTCAGCTGCAGAGCCGCGTTCACAGTCTAGAGCAAAGGCTTATGGGAGCACAAGCCTCGGAGGAAGGAGACAAGGAACTCCCACCCTCTGGTGAGAAAATACCTCAGTCTTGTATCTGACAAGAGATACAAAAAAATAGTTGGTTGACTCTTTTTCTTGTCTTTGATATACTTTTGCAGGTGATGCAGCTCTGGAGCAGCTGAGGGAAGAGAAGGAGTTTGCAGAGGGACAGGTAAGACTTGCCGCTAACAGAACTGATCTCATTCTCGGTTTCCAGTTAATGTTTGCACACATGACCCCAGCGTCCTTTAAGAGGAGATATGTGTGATTTTCTCCATCAGATCAACTTCCTGAATAGTGTGATTGTGGACCTGCAGCGGAAGAACGAGGAGCTGAAGATCAAATTGAAGAAGCTTGCTTTGTCTGAGTTCAATGGTAACGACGGGACTGATGGGTAAGAAATATACTGTTAAAAACTGTAACTAATGAGCACAAACAAATCGTCTAGAATTGATCAGCTAGACTACTTAACTAGTTTTTCAATCAAAAGTGCCAATCAATCTCTCTTGCTTGTGTAGTCAGTTTTCTGCTGTTCTCACTTATTATCACGTGTGGGACTAATAAAGGTTATCTTATCTTATCTTATAATTGAGCAAAGCTTTTAATTCAGACAATTGACATTTGAAATGATTCATTAGTGCAGCATAAAAAAGTTAGAATTTGGGCATCTAAGCTCATCACTCCTTGCAGATGTTTTATGTAAGAAGACTGGAGAGTGTTTAAAAAAAAAATCCCCTGGAGATGGGAATTTTTCTTCTTAACTAAACCACTAAATATGAAGGTGTGTTTGGCATAAGAGGTGAGAAGAATGAATGTAGTTTGTGTTGGCTCCCTGAATCAGTTTGCAGGCTTCACTCCATTCATGGCAGACCACAGAGTTAAGTGCACGATCAGATATCTCTGTGTTAGTGTTGTTTCTGCGTCATAACCAGGGGTGCACATAAGTGGTCCGCAGGTGCGCATTTGCTGTCAAAATAAAAGACGCGCACCAGATAAGAAGTTGCAACGCGCGTTTGCGTACATATAAAAGGCACTGTTTTTGTCCGCTAGAGTGGGATTTTCACGGCATATTCTGCACCACATCTCTGTGCGTTCATCATTTGTTTGAAGCCAGCTCACCTCCTGCAACCACTTTTCCGAGAATACGCGCTTCTTTTGCGGTTCGGACTCCTTCTGACATTTCTTTGGAGGTGGAGGAACACCAGAGTAATTGCTTAAAGGAGCTTGCTTCTTCGACATCTTTAAGAGTTCTAAACAAATGTCTGTCCTCCTCCAGAAAGTCTTATGTACGCAAACGCGCGTTACAACTTCTTATCTGGTGCGCGTCTTTTATTTTGACAGCGAATGCGCACCTGCGGACCACTTATGTGCACCCCTGGTCATAACAATTAAAACCGCTCCTGGACCACCAGCGCACTTGACTCATCACATTGTTGTCTAACACTTTCAAGGAAAAAGACTAGGAAAACACTAGTGTAGTATACAATGATTTACATACAACATATTCAGATAAAAACCCATGGCCACAGCTTGTGTGTTTTCGCTTTTCTCTGTAACGTAGGTTTGATGAAGGCATATCAAAGCGAGAGAAGAAGGCGACCCCGCGTCTCTTCTGTGACATCTGTGACTGCTTTGACCTCCACGACACAGAGGACTGCCCCACTCAGGCTCAGAGCCCCGACTCTGTACCTCACACCACCTACCATGGCAACCCTGCCGTTGAAAGACCCTACTGTGATATCTGCGAGGCCTTCGGACATGCCACAGAGTCCTGCAATGATGATCAGACCTTCTAGAGGCTCCAGGTGTTTTATTCTCCTTCCCCTTCCTTTTGCTTCCTCCCCATAAAAACTTCAGTTACCACCGTTTCCTCTCCTGCTCTTTTTTCCCACAGTCCAACCCAACATGTCTGAATATAGCCGCTGCAAATTTTTCCATAATGTATTTTTATATCGTATTTATGCATATCACAAGTAGCCACTGTCCTGGTCTGAATCCTTTACTCTGCAGCTCCATTCTGTGTCATGAAGAATGCTCGTCCAAATACTGTATGCTGCTTTGGTGCAATATTGATGTTAATAACAAAAGGAATCCGTCCTCTGCACTTGTCATTTTTAATGTTTGTTTTGCATTTCAGTTTCTCTAAAATAACTTAGGCTGAATTTGTTGATGGTCAGCAAAGGGAAGCACAGTTGAATGAAGGGAAGATAAAGCACCTCTCCACTCTGTTTCACATAGCTCAGTGTGAAGCTAGAAACCAATCACACTGATGCTGCCATAACTTTTTTTTTATGTTTTAATGCAATATTTTGTAAAGCCCTTTTAATAAAAAAGGGAAAAATATTTTTGGGAAAAGGTAATTATAATAATAAAACTGAAAAAGTTGTAATGTTTTGGTGGACATATAGGTAAAACAAGAAAAAAAATCCATGCACATCCTCACCACTATATGGGGCAGGTGCCCAGCTGAAGAAATGCATAAATACAAAAAATGAATTAACAGCTGGCGTACTGCAGAATGCCAGCTTTATTTATTTATTGCATATTAATAGTGTGTGCTTTTTAGCATACATGCTCTTCATCACACAGTGAAACAGTTCAGTGCCATCTTAAATCACCTGTGATTATACTGCCATCAGGTTACTTTGCCATCAGCAGGTATAAGCAAACTTTTAACGCGGCTCTCTTCATAATTAGATGCAATAAATATAATTAATATTAAATGGCCCAAAGCTCAAAGCACAACAACACATGAATCCTTGAAGAATACACAGAGAGTTCAAAATGATCTAACATGGTAATGCAAGGAATTGTGAAAAAGTAAGAATGTCCATTTCTGAAGTGTGTATGAGCTGGATTCATTTTTTTTTTTTCAATATTAAATCTTTGCCGTTAAGCTGCATATCAGTGAAATCCACATTCCTACTTTGACAAGGAAAAGCAGACAAATTTTCCTCAACACTTTGTTTCAAGTGCATATATTAAAATAGACATTTGGAATATTATTACTAAATTCTTATAATGGTAATTATCATAGTTAGTATTCTAAAAATACTGCATCGCTGTAAAAATTTATTTGTTTGTTCTCAGAATATTACAACTTTTTCAATAAATCATTTGGCTTTATTATTTAAAATGTTATACAGACATTTTTAATGAGGGGATTTCTTTTTTCTTAAATAATTTATTTTCATAATATTGCGTGTATTTTCAAAATGTTACGGCACGTTTTTTTTCTTAGACTGTTGCATTTACTTTAGCAAATTAGTATTATATTATAATAGTAAGATATTTTTTCTTAACTTTATTCTCACATTCTCACACGACCCCTTATTCTCAAAACATGATCACTTTATCATAAAATATTATGATAAAAGTGATCATAAAATGATATTATTTCTTGTAATATTTCATATTTTTTCTTAAATTTGTCACAGATTTCCAATTAAAATAGTTCAGTTTAATATTTAAAATAATTTTGACTTAATTTGTTTAAACAAATTTAGCAACCTAAGTTCTAGTAATAACCTAAATGCTGAAAATGTAAATATTTTCTGATATGGATATAGTTCAGTCTTGACCTTGGAAATGGTACTTTCCAAAAAATAATAATTTCAGGCCCTTTTTTCAAAGCATGAGTTTACCTTCACACGTATGTTTTTCAGTATAAAGTTTCATTGTTAACTAAATAACACATTTCTGTCTGTTTAGTAACTGCTGAGCTTTTCATTATAATCTCACATTGTTCTTATTTCTAAAAGATTTTTAAGGACCATTTGCTGAGATGCCTAAAAGTTTACAATTTAAAAGTTACTAAACAGATCTCATGGTTAGGTTTCAACAGCTTTTTCCAACATCAGGAACAAACACATTTTCCTGTTTAGTCTCCCACAGGTTGACATGTTTCAAACGATGCAGTAGAAAGTTACTGAAGGTTAATAATGAAGTTGCATTTTGTTATTTATTGTATGATCTTTTATTAGCCAGTGACATCCTTAAGGGAAAATAAGCTAGCACTGATTGAAGGTGTATAGTCAGTACTAGGACTACTGTAGTATAGGTGGGCTTTTGAAATGCATCTGCCTAATGTTACAGGAAACTGCCCAAATGAAACTCCAGAAGCCTCTACTAACTTTGATAGCTTTGCACTATCCACTTTAAAGATTCAGTAAATGTACGTTTTCTTCTCAAAGTATTTAAAAGCTATTTTTTCAAGGAGGACGGTGCCGATCATTGAGCACTAACTTTCATGCCGACCTCTTTAAAGGTACTTTTTGCAATCTCCCTCTCCGGCATTTAAGGAAAACTTGCAGCGCCAAGGTGCAGCGTTTGATCAGCAGGTGTGTTGAAAATAAGAATGTGCTCGTAGTTACTTGCTTGGTTAAATGTAGGTTACACTGGGTACCCCTACAAATAGCATTTCTAAGCAGGGGACCATATACTGAGGCCTGGGTTTGAGTCTGCTTTCCTGTCTATTCTCTATACTGTACTATCTAATAGGCTGAAAATGCCCAAAATAGAGTTGTACGTTACACTGACTTGCTACACCACCTTGTTGTGGAAATTGGCATTACACAAAGTGTAGTCCAGCCCTGCTTAAACTTTAGTTTTCTCTTTTTCTCTATTTCGTGAAGAATGATTTCAAAAAAGGAATTTGCAACAAGTACCTTTAAAGCAAAAGTTTGACATTTTAGTAATTCTGCTTTTTCGCTTCGAGTGTTTAATGACACTGACTACTAAAGTCTATTCCAGTTGTATTGTGACTGTTAAAAGTCACAATACAACTGGACTTTACTTTGTCAAATGAACATACATCATTATTTAAAGTTACCTTATGAAAGCCACCTTATTATACACTAAAAACATTTACTGTGAACACAGTTACCACAGAGCATGTGTAACTCCTGTATAACCTGGTTTCTTACAAAATAAGGATAACCTCAAAATACATCATTAAAGCACACGTTGGCACATATATAGAAATTAAAAGTAATCCTAACATGTGTTGGATTTTGTAATTATAAGCACAATAAACAAAGAAACAGCAGTGATATGGTAGTACTGAATGGATTTCAATGTATTTGCGGTAAGTGCGGTCAGCTTAAAGCTACACCAGGTTAGCTTAGCACATATTAAAGAAATATTGGGAAGCATTAAAACTAATGTGTTGAAAATAAAACAAATTGCCTTTTTTTTTTTTTTTGTTACATTTTTGTACTATTTAAAGCAACATGATCATATAACTGTTTGTGAGCTTTAGAGGTGCTACTACAAGAATGTTAGCTGGCAGAAAGCGACTAAGTGAATTACCTAAATTGCCAAACTATTTCTTTAAATTAACCCTGTATAGCAGTTTTTATTTGATATATCTTATACTAAAGCACAATTTTGGATCATATTGAATCTTCCAGTGTAACAGTGTATAATACATGACTAACCACTGACCCTAGTTTTTGTAAATACTAATCAGAAGTTTCCTTCTGCTAAATGTGTACACAGTGCCATGGAACAAAAAGATAGCTTTTATGTGTACATCTTATTTTTTTGCCCTGTTGACAAGGCTGACATTCTATAAGGAGGTTTTCACTCAAGGGGAAATTATTTGTATAGACTTTAAAACATTGTTATAAGTGATGAGTCTAATTATTAGTGTAATGTTTTATATGTAACAATTTCAGGCACCATCTATAAATGCTTTCAAACTGTTTTACAGATGTTAATGTGGTGGAAAATGTCACTGTTTTCTATGTGCTGTATACTTCTGAACAGTCCAATAGAAATGCTAAGAAAAGAAAAGCTGCTCTTGTCCTTTTTTTCCTCTTTATCAGTCAGCCACTTTTGCATTTCTCCAAGCTACCTTTCAACCTGCATTAAAGCTGATTTTAAGACATGCACAAAGATATGGAACAGCTGTGGCACTGCTCGTCCCAGATGCACTTTTTTCACATTTCAATAGTTGTCTGACAAGAAAAATAAGGAAAGTATATACATAAAAACATCTCCATTGTGAAACTTATATACTTATTTTCCTGTTGTTTTGGTTACATTAATAGAAATAAAAATCAACCAGGGCTTCAGTACCTCAGATATTGTGGGAGTGCATGAAAAAATGAGAAATTTGGAACTTGGCAGTGTAATTCACACATGAAAAAGAAGTGGCAATCATGTAAAGTAAAACAGCTAAAACCACTCTAAAACGTGCATGTAACTTTTGGGTAAAAGAAATTCAGGCAGTGCGTACGTGCGTTAAACCTACATTCTATCTGAAGACCACCAGATGGTGGTAGTTGCGGTTGCATAAATGTTTTGCTAACGGCTGAAGTTTGGTTTTTCTCTTTCTTGTTTGATAACCCAGTTTTGCTTTCTTGATTATAGATATGACTCAGTCTTCATTAGCAGTCAACTTAATAAAATTAATTAGCTGTACTGTAAGAGTTGAGCACTGTTCTGTAAGAATTGAGTGGACTAAAGCATTTTGTCATTTGTCAAAGTGGCATCTAAGCCTCCACTATTTTTTTTTTAATTATTCAGGTAATTTAATGATTACATTAAGTAGAAGTAAAAATTGTGAACGGAAAACTGTTCATTTGAGGCTTCCAAGGGCCCCTCCTGGTATTGGGGCCTTGGGCAGTCAGTCCTACTATTAATATTTTCATGTCTTTGTTCCACTGTAACAAAGGTATGAAAAAAAGTGTGTCTGAATATGTAGCTTTCACATACAAAGCAAGCTGAAACAAGCCACTCAAAAGCAAAAAGCATACTTTGATAAGGCTGCTATTTCAGATGTCCTCATGAGTCGTGCCCTTTTTCTTCTCAACAAACACTGAACATCAACACCCAGAAAATTTTGTGACTTTTATTAAGAAAACAAAACCATTGGACATGATAAAAACCAAGCACTACTGATGGAATAAATAAGTCAAACCAAACCATAAATCTGTACAAGATCTAAAGAAAAACAATATGGTCCCAAGAAAAGAAAAGAAAAAAACCCAAAACATACAAGATCTTATATCTCACAGCTCTTTTTTTCCATTTTTCTTTTTTTACAGTTATGAGCAAACTATAAGCAATTGGCTCGATCAGGTGAAAGCTACAACATAAGTGAGATTTTTTTTCTTAAACTGAGTGTACGTAATGCTGTTTATAACTGTTAATGTCAATACAATAGCATTTTAAGTTCCAGCGCTGCTGGACTGGGAATGAGGTATATGCTAATCCGTCCTCTATACCAAGACATTTTTTTTTTTACATTTCTTTTCTCTCCATCCATGTGAATGCTGATTTGCTGAAATCTGATCAAGTAATTCTGCATCATAAAGCCCCTGTTATGTTATGAAATCATTGATTTGTGGTGAGTCAATTCATTTCAATCCAAATTGACAAGGAAATCTCAATTAATGAAAGTAAATCTTAGATGTGTGAGGTTGTACATTAGAGGTCACAGGCCTGAATCCACACAACAAAGTTCAAGTAAATTGCACAAATTTGCACAAAACCAAGAGCTTGATGCCACGTGTGTATGGATTCAGCCAACAGACAGCACCTTGGAGGATTAGAACCAATGTTTGAGCTAAAAGACTTTAGTAGGTCATAGAGAAGTAGTGATACACAGAAGACTTACACAGAGGAGAAGTGATTAAATGGTGGAGCAGGTGGGAAAAGCAGTCCCAGAAATTGGTCAATTTCTACTTAAAGGTGCTAAAAGAAAAACAAACACCTGAAGTAGACAAAGACCAACAACTGGTGATCTGACTGAAGTTTACAAATTGTAACATTTTCACAAGACAAAACTAAATTAACTTCTGGGTAGTGTTCAAATTCCAGTCTCCAACTGTTTAAAGGAATAACACGCCAATTTGCTTCCTTGCAGAGAGTTTTATGATAATGGGATATAACGCTATTACATGGCAGGAGACAGACAGACACTGTCTTATGTGCCAAGAAGTAATGAGGGACTTCGTCTCTTTCTTCGTCTCATTCTAGTATAAAAGTAAAAATAATAATTGTAAATAAATAATAAATAGCATGTTAACATGTAAGCTAGTTTCACCTACTAACATCTCCAAAGCTTTTGGACAAAAAACCAAAAACAAATCTAAAACTTAAGTCGTGTCATTCACAGGGAGTTATGTGCCAGACTGTCTTTGACAGAAGCTGTGACCCCCTAGAGAAAAATTCACAAAAGTAAAATAACCAAAATCAAATACTATTTCTGCTAGGCTAGCTTCTCCCTCTGCCACTTCCTGTCCCGTCCTACTTTGGGCGACACCCATCAAGGAAATTTAACCTGGTGGATTTGTGTGTTGCTGCAACATTTCAGGTGTTTCTGGTTCTTATTTGATGATTTTAGACCAACCCAGGCCAGCCATTTCCCTTTCTTTCCAGCTTTTATACCAAGATAAGCTAACTAATGCCTGGCTGTGACAATGCCATATTTTAGTTTGACTCTCTGCAAGAAAGCAAATATTTCCCAAAATGTTCATCTATTCCTTTAAATGAAAAACAGTTGTAGGTAAAAAATAAATATCGTCTAAAACTATTTAGTGATAATTGTAAGGCAAAAAACAAAACAAAACATGGCACCAAAATTGTAATTCAAAACCTGCTTGACCTAAAACGTGTATTTAATCGTAGCAACTCAAGGCACACCTCCAGGACCTACGCTAGCTATGCCTGTTTTTACTACTTAACCAAGAGTGTATCTCAACCAGTACCGTTGTCATACTCTTCCTCTACGAACCATAAACAAACTCTTTGAAAGCAAAAAAAACCAAAAACATATGTCAATGGTGAACTTTTCATGGATAGAGAAAAAAGACATCCACTACAGCAGCAAATCTATCTGTGATCGATTGTGACATACCATAACAGTGCATTGACCCTCCTGAGAAAAAAACCCTAAACACTTCCTAAACAAATATAGAACATTAGTCTAACAGGAGGCGCATCGGGAGGATTGAAGTGACGTGGTCCTAGGGTGGAGGTTCCCCCCGCAGCCGCTGATCTGAGACCAGGCTAGCCTCTTCAGTTATCCTGAGCTAAACCCTTAGCAGTGAAACGTTTAAAAAATGGTCTCAGAGCAGTGTCTGCGATTGACCTCATCCTAATCCCAGTGTTAACTCTTTTAGTCACAGAAGCAGGTCAGTGTTTGTCATCTGGCCTGGTGGTGGCTTGGCTGACAGCGCTGCCCCTGTTCACAGAGGGGGTTGCAGCCCAGGTTCGGCGTGTCTCTTGGCATTAGTGAAAAGTGTGGAGGACTGGAAGGAAGCACGGAGGGGGACCAGTGAACAGAGGTAATATCCATTCTCCCTCTGTGACAGGGGAGTGTCAGGGGCAAAGGTGACAAACTGGAGGGGAAGCAGCCATTAGGGTGAAAGTGAGAGGGGAAGGGTGGGAGACGTCCATTATCCCTTTTAGTTTAGGTAGAGAGGGGAAGGTGAGGGAAGAAAAACAGGAGTGAGAGGAGAGCCAGTATGTCCATTAGCCCTAAATTATCTAGAGTTAATGGAGGAAGGTACAAAGGGAAAGAGACAGGAGGCTGAAGAAGAGTAATGACTCAGCCCCAAACATTTAACTCTCCTCAAAGTCCTGAGATGAGGACTCCAGTTTGCTTTTCTTGCTGGGCGGGGCTTCATCCTCTAGGTCCTACAGGCAAGAAGAAAAGAAAAGAAAATATTGAGGATTTTTCTGGACTAATAAATAGTAATATGATAGACTGTATATAAAGGATATCTTCTGGGTCTGAGAAGCGAGGCTAACGTGGATGTACTTTCTTCTTCTTTCAGCTGCTCCCTCTAGGGGTTACAACAGCAGATCATACGAGACCGATTCAAATTTTATAGACAGATGTGTTCATACCTGAGTGGCTTTGCTGTCTGAAGAGTCCTTCTCCCCTGAGGACAGGCTGTCTCTCTTGGCACTTTGTGCTCTCTCTGAGGTCTCTGATGAAGGGATGCTCTTACCTGGAGATTGTTAAGACAATGATAGATCAGCACAAGAGCACACATACCTGTTGAATTGTCTTATACTTTAATGAAAGTGTGGTCACAGAGATGAACTGCAAAAAACACCCTCAAATTTATCTACAGTTTTCACTTTTGGTAATTCTGAGTTATACCGATTCTTTTCAGATGTTCTTGTTCTGTTAAAATGATGGCATTTTGCTTTCAGGACACTGGTTTAGACTTGTTTAATCGTACCAGGAAGAAAAAAGGTTCTTCTACTGACAAGATATAATACTTGCTGATTTTTAAAGTTGATTATTTCCCATCCTAAATACTGGTGTTCAACGAATTTCCGAAGCATTTAAAAAAATGCTTGTGGGTTGTTGTTTTTTTAAAATCACAACAAAGCCAAACTAGACTCCACATTTAACCACATATGCTCTGAATTATTTTCATGAGTAAATAGATTCTGCTTTTAACTTGTTTATTAAAGACAATTTTAAAATTAAAATATCTAAGTAACTACCATAAAGAACAACAAAAACGAAGAGGAGAAGCCTGAATAAGTGTGTTTGGCATTTTTTTCTTGAAACCTATTTATGATCAATTCAGAAACAATTGGTTTGATTAATGTTATGGTTGCAAGAGGTATTGCTACACTAAAGTGTGAAAAACTAGACTATAGACACACACTGACACACTCATTGGCCTGTTTATCTCATTCTAGGATTTATTTGTAATGTTTTTACTTCTGTGGTCCATAATTGAATGATGAATGTATTACACTATTCTTTAAAAAGAAGTATAACATGTTTAATCTTTGTTATTGTGCACTCAGTTCAAATTCGTGGTGCAATATTTCCAGGTTCAATCCCCACAAGACTGCTGCTGTGAGGAGTATATTGAGATATGCAAAAATATAATATGTAAGTTAGAATGTGAATATATGAGAGGGGGTTTTGGCATTAAGATGAATTGGGGGTGGCGATAAAAGATGGTTGACGGTTAAAGTCCCGGGGGGAACAGCACGGCAGCTGCACTGTGTCTGTGGTCCCTGTATGAGTGTTTGACTATGTAGAAGCAGTCATTTTAATCTTCTCACAGTGTGATGCTATTTGTTCTGAGGATAAAAACAAAAACAGGAAGGGGCTCCTCACCCATCTGACAATGCAACTCCACCACCTGCTAGAGGAGCTTTGGATAAGACTGTCATTTAAAGTGTGTGTGTCTGTCTGTTTATTTGGAAGTGTGTTTGCAAGTGCCTAACCCCTCTTGCTGTCTGGGCTCTGGTCAGTCTTGGCTTCGCCATTGTCACGGTGTGATGTGGAGGTGGGCTCTGGGGCAGGGCTGGTGCTACAACTGTTTTCCTGTTTCACTGGGGACGAGTCAGCGATGGAGCTCTGGTTGCTGTTGTCATCTAGCAAAGACACAGATTGAAAGTATTGCACAGTCACTTTAAAGGCAAACAGATTTTGGTTTGCAGCATTAAGTGTCTTTTTTTATAAATACTTGATTCATAATCAAAAAAATCAAATGAATGACTCCAAAGAGTATTATAGGCTACTTAGAGGGTCTACACTGTCAATTTTCACGCCATGATAATGCAACAGAAGAAAAAACAATATGCCAAGGAAATACAGGGAACTTTAAAAAGGCAAGAAAAAAATCCATCCATTCTCTTCCGCTTATCATTATCAGGGTGTAATCTCTGTGTTAAAATCTAGCAAATTATTGTGTCATAGCACCACTGCTGTCTTTGAAAAAAAACTATTAAAAACACATCAATGAGCCACACAGACACACTGGGTGACATGCTTCTTCATTAGCATGAACACACACACTGTAGGTTTTGCAGGGAATGCTCACTGCAAAAACAAATCAACTTAATGTGTTACTCAAAAGTAGTCGCTAACAAATCCACCATTTCCTCCAGTTTAGAAACCTTTGATTAAAGAGCACAGGGCCCGGCTGGTTTTCTTTTTGTTTTCTGTTTTTTTGCCTTGAGATGATAGGTGGCGTGTTCAGACCAAAGACTGGATAAAGTTTTGCCTGTTGTTACTCACGCAAGTATGGTTACTGGAGTGTTTCAGCCAATGGAAGAACTACTTCCTTCCAAAAATGCCTGGAACACATTATCTCACTTTCCCAAGCTTGCCTGGAAGTCCTACAGCTTCACTTACTTTTCTCCTTTTTTTGCCGTTTTCTGTAAAGTGAAGCTGTATCATACAACTATAAATACATTTTATATTTTGGATTGTAGTGGCTGTGGGGAGACTCCACAGTTTATGACAGAATATCAGATGATAGGCTTTCGGAGCATGGCATAAACAAATGTTTTGCTAAAGATTGAAGATTTTTAAGTCATGTGGAAACACTGACAAAGTCAAGAAGACAAGGTAAAAAAAAAAAAATACACTGAAATCAACCAAACTGAGTTTGGTTCTGAGTTTCATTGAATCTAAACAATTTCTAAGGTTGGCATGTTGGCAATGTTTGATTAAATAAAAGCACATGATAGCTTTTAACACCCACCATGCATGTCCATCATTCCTGGAGAAGAGCTGTTCTCTGGAGTCGTCACCTCTGAGCCATATTTCTCGTCTTTGCCCTTCTTCTTGTTCTTGTTCTTCTGGAGGAGAAGAATACGCGCAATGTTAGTTAGTAAAACTGGTTCCAACATGCAATAAAGTGACAGGAAGATGAACAAACACAGCCTGGAGCTTGGATAAATCAGTATACAGCTTTTGATGATGATGGTGGTGGTGGTGGTGATGATAATGAACTCACATCATCTGATTTGGGCTCTGTAACTGGCACCCACTTGTAGATGCGAAGGGACGTGTCTCCAACAGTCACCCATTTCTTCTCCCTGTAAGGCACAGAAAAACCAAGCTGACTCAAGGGCTCTGGGCCAATGTGAAAGCAGTGTAGATATAACTGTAGCCACTCTATAAATGATGCTATAGGAATGTAAAATACAATAAAAAAAAGTATTGGATAGTAGTATAGCAGTTATGTTCTTAGAGTACAGAGTGTACCAACTGTTGCTGGTAAGGTACCACTGTTTCAATTAAGTAAAAATGATCCTTCTCCAGTGAATATTTGAATGTCTTAAACATTTCTGATAGTAACCTGAAGCTACAAAATAAGAAATCCTATGTTACCTGACATTTTGAACACCAAAGGTTAAAGCTTGTGATTGGTTTGCTTAGTCACTTGTGTGCTGAACACTCTTATTCTCAGTTACTCATTTCTCTGGTCTTTAAAATGCAAAAGGGTAAAAAATAAATAAATAATAATCACGGCCTCTGTTTTTTACTGCCTTTTATCAGCTCACATTACTCACTGTAACTTTCAGCTTCTCAGATGAGATACTTTGCCAGTATTCTCCTCCTCATACTATTGAAATTAATACTTTGGGATTGTTGATCTGACAAAACAAGCGATGAAGCAATAAGTTAGGCTCCAAAAATAGGCACAAAAAAGTACTATAAATAAGAGTTGTGAAGTTGATACCAGGATTATTGGTGCCTTTTAAAAATGGCTTTGAAAATTAATGAAACAGTAAATTAGTTCATTATTATTTTGATTAATGCTGAGAAACTTTACATTTTCGTAACACCAATTCACAACATCAGTCACCTAAGGCACTTTGTACTGTATAGTAAAGATGCTACAATATTAGAAACCCCAACAATCAGACAATCGCTTATGAACAAACACTTGGTTACAGTAGAAGGAAAAACTCTCTTAATAGGAAGAAACCTCCAGCAGTGCCAGGCTCAGGGAGGGACAGCCGTCCGCCTTGACCGCTTGGGGTTGAGAGGAAAGTGAAGGGCATAGAGAGAGAGAGAGAGAGACATGACAAAAGACATACTATGGGAGAAAAAACCAGAGTTGAATATTCCCTAATGACTGAATACAGTCGGGCTGTATAAACACACAGAAAGTAAAAAGAGACAAATGTTGAAGAAACACTCAGTGCATCACGGGAAGCCCCCAGCAGCTTAAGCCAACTGCAGCATATCTAAGGGATGGTTCAGGGTCACCTGATCCAGTCCTAAATAGAAACTTTAAAGAAAAAAGAAAGGTTTTGAACTTTAAAATCTTAAAAGGAGAGAGAACTTATGGAAACTGAAGCCTCTGAATTCTACTGTCTAAAATTCTAGGAACCACAAATAAGCCAGCAGCCTGAGAGTGAAGTGCTCTGGTAGGATAATAAGGTTCAGTGAGGTCTTTCAGAAATGACCGAGCCTGAATATCTTCTGTGAGGGGAGAACGATTTTCAGTTCAATTCAATTATGAATTTAACAGGGAACTCATATTAGCAATAAGCTAATATGGGAGAAATGTGGTCTGATAAATCATTTTCTATGGATCCATTACCGATTAATCAATCGAAGGAGAGGTCAGTATTCTCTGTAATCCGGCCAGTAACCCAATAATCTTGGGTAATTATAAAGTGAGAGGGGTAAACACCTTACTGGCTCTTCTTTTCCTCTAAACTACCAACCAGTAAGATGTTTTTATTGACTCTTTCAAAAATAACTCAATGCCGATTACTTAAAAATACTTCAATTCTGATTCTTCAGTTCTTCGACCTTCTGATTTTTAACATCTTGTTGTGATTTTAGGTACTGAAACTTAAATTCTGGTCAATTTAAAAGTTGTAAAATTATACCAAAGTGATTATGCTAAAGTGAAGCGCTACCAAACACGCGAGGGACACAATTTGGATTTTTTGTTTTTCACAAATGAACACACACACACACACACACACATATGTGTATATATATATATATATATATATATATATATAAAAAATCAAACCGGTCTGTATGAAGTAAAATGAGTTTCCCTGCCCTAAATCATATTTAAGTTTAATTTCACAATATTAGTTACATCAGGGACATTGTTAAACCACGAAAACTCTACGCCGACCTGGGAATTATATATAATGTATGTATATCAATTATTTTTAAAATAAATAAATACATTTGGCCACTAAGTAAGCTTTCACACCTAAATTGTGTATAGTATCATAACAAACATCGGCGTATCGGAGCCTTCAAATGTGTATAAAAGGCTTTTTTCTTGTGTTAAACGTTAAGACTGAGTCACTACGTGTTCAGCCATGCACTACAGTAGCCTACTTCCCTCTCCCAACCCCCACCGTGCCTCAGTCTCTATCAGACCTAAAGGGCGACTCAAAGCGCTTAATTTAAAACTCCAGACGGACTAAACTGCTCCGACTCAAGAGCGCCGTCGTCAAATTGTTTCCAAGTCCGGACTTATTAGACGTTTCGATCCTAAAAACCGCCGCCTGTGCTACGAGCTCAACAGCGGGCAGCAATGGCTTCATGTGACTGCATCGAAATATGGCTTCTGGGTTCAACCCTTGCCGTTAAAATCAGTGGAAAAATACGCCGGCTACATGTAGTCTAAACGTGCTAGCCCGACGATGGACGGGGTGGTGCACCGCACTAGTGCGCCCCGGTGCACCTGAGCTGCAAGTACATCTGCCGTGAAATCCACTTCAGAAAATGTCCTTTTCTTTCAATTTCATCCCTCGCTCTGTCTCGCTCCTTCCCTCTCCTCCCCCAACAAGCAAGCCTTTCTCGTGTTAGATAACGAACCCTGCTTTTTTCTACTTTTCCTCTTACCATTTTCGTACTTTCTCAATAGCGGCCATAACCCTCTTGATGTCATCTTTCGCCCTGCTCCGGGTTTCAGCTCGGACCGACCTGCCCGACATTGCCGCGGTGGGTATAATATTTTTAAAGCTCGCCGGCAGCTCAGACACAATGCAAACAGTAGAGCGCACAGAGGAGCCAATTGCGCCTGCGCGGGTTGATAGAGCAGCGAGAGGAGGGGGGGGGCGGAAGGCTGCAGCTGCACTCAGAAGAGCCGTCTCCCTGCTGAGCCAGGAGGAGAACAAAGAGGCTGCAAGCTGCCTGATGTTCTCTACTTCACTCCAGCCAGAAAACTTAACGCTAAAACTAGAGAGTGTGCGAGGAAAGGACGAAGAAGATTATTCATATTTTTACTCTGTTTGATTCATTATTGTTTTTTAGTACTTTGCATAGACTGGCCTCGAGTAAGAGTATAAATGTCCCCCACGTCTTAACACAAGACTGAAAAACAACAGCAAAATTACACCACTTTCATTCTGGCAGCTTCTGTCCCATGTCTCTATTTGTCACTGTGCATCTCCTTCAAACATCTGACATTTCTTTAGAGTCATTATGTGTCTTTTGGCCTTGTTTTGCATCCGTCAGTCATTTTGAGCATGTCTCAGGAGCTTTGTGTTCTTTTCTTCTTGCCTCATGTTGTCATTTTGTGTCTTCTGTTCTGTCCTTGGTTTCATCTCTTTCTGTCACAGATTTTAAATTTCTTTATAGTTATATTGTGTCTCTGTGGAGTCTATTTGGACTTGTTTTGCATGTCTTTGATGTCACTTTTCTGTTTCTTAATCATGATTTAGTGCCTCCTTGGCCTTGTTTTGTGTGCCCTCATAATGTATATAATGTGTATTGTATTGCTGTATTGTGTCTTTTGTGCATATTATGTCCCCTTTTTGACTTTTCAGTGTCCCCCTCTGCCTTTACATTATTTCTTTTTTACTCTGACATTTTTTGACTCTCCTTTGTCATAATTTTGAATCTTTTTATTCAGTCTTTCTTTGTTTTCACGTTGGTTCAGTTTTGGTTTGTGTTTTGTCATTTTATTGTCATTTAAAATCTTTTTTCCTCACTTCTTGTTTCGTTGTTTCCCTTTAGGTATCTTTATTTAAGCCTTTTCTTGTAATTTTGCTCCTTTGTCACCCTCTTCACGGTCTTTTTTCTCAATTTTTGCTTCTTTCTTGTTATTTTGTTTATTGCGTGGCACTTCAGTGCCTCTTGGTGCTCATTTTGCATGTCTTTCAAACTGTTTGTCCTCACTTTATTTCTTTGGGGTCATTTTGACTCTTTTTTTCTTAGTTTCAGCTGTTTGTTGCCATTTTGAATACTTTCCTCCACTGTCCTCGCCACTTTTCATGCAGTTCTCAAAACAAGACATTTACCATATCACAGACTCACCTGTGCAAAAGACAGTAAAACAATCAAAACCTTTTTCACATTTGTCAGAACACGCAAAGTCAGACAATCACTTCAACTCTATGATTAATGAATAAAAACACTTTCACCACTTTTTGTAACATTTAAATGGCTTTTTACTTTCATTAAAACCTTACACACTTTGGAAAGTATTTGAGAACCTACTACCTACTGGGTTTTCCTAACATAACCATCCCCGAGGTTTACAGAAAGTGGTCTGACTAAGAGAAACTATCCAGTGATCGACATTTCTTTGGGTGAAAAGACCTTATTGCCAGAGGAGAATGGCCTGAATATTTTGAACTGAAGGCAACAATAACTCAATCGAGGACTTGTTACAAACAAGACATGCAGAACAGCATCTATGAATGCACAGCACATCAGATCTTGATGCAGATGGGCTACAACAGTAGAAGACCACACCAGGTGCAACTCCTGTCAGCTAAGAACAGGAAACTCAAATTGCTGATGAATGTTTCCAGCACTTTGTTGAGTCTATAACACACAAAATTAAAGCCTGTTCTGAAGGCAAAAGGCAGTCCAAGCTGAGATTAGTAAGATGCAACTAATAAAGTGGCCGTTGGATCTATATGTATAGTATATGCATGCATGTAATTACCCGTGCCAAAAGGACAAAGGACTGTATGTATTTCTATCTGTTTCATCTAAACTTCTTCTTAGAACGTGCTTTCACCCGAAGGACAATTTCACTGCTAACACCAAGAGTGAGTGACTGGATTTGCTCATTTTTACATATTTGAAAACAATTTGAAATAACTTGATTGTAAACACTAATGCAGTGTTGGACAGTATTCAGGAAAGTGACAGACATAAGGTTCTGACTAAGAAACATATAAACTGTTTTCATGAGTTGTAAAATGTCATTGTGAGAAGTGCATCAATACCATAACAAATATCTCTAGAAGTGTATGTAGTTTAGTATGTGTAGAAATAATAGCAGTGTGTATAAAAACACTCAGACAGGCTAGTGTGGTAGGGGAAATGTGTTACTGATTTTAGAACTGCATTAATAAGTGAGAATGATGTTTCTAGTGTGAGGTTTGTGCCAAAGCAAATGGAGAAAAACCATAATTAATGATAAAGTTAGTGGTTGTTAGAAAAGAACCATGTGGCCCTCTGCAGGTGTAATTCAAAACTGCAGAATGGGCTTGGCCTGAAGAAATGGACAAAGACTTACTATCAAACTTTTTTTTTCAGTTTTAAGTTTTATAATGATCAAAAATAAAAATATAATAAAATATAAAAATATATAATAATAATAACAGCAAAAACAAGTCTTCTTCTATTTTCATTTTAGAAGTCATTAAAGTGTATTGGGCTACCTCTATCACATCCTATCCATGGCATCCTCTCCAGTCACAAAAGGCCTCAGCATGTCTTCTTTCACTACATCCAAAAAACTCTGTGCGGTCTTTCTCTATTACTCCTGCCTGGCAGCTCCATATTTAACGTTCTTTGTCTAATATATCCATTATGCCCTATTTACACACTTCCAAACCATCCCAGGCTTTCCTCTTGAACTTTGTCTCCAAACTCCTGAGCTGTCCCTCTGATGTTCTCATTTCTAATCCTGCCCCTCCTAATCACACCCAACAAGGGTGAATCTTCAACTATGTCGCCACTCTTTTCGTCACCTCTCTTGTGCACTGCCCATTGTGATAGATGTTTAAAACCTGAGATTTTCTGGAATTAAAACACTTTAATCTTGTTCAGATTTTGTATAAAAATGTTTTGTATGTTTCCCAGCAAACTGTCTGTTATACCCACTGTCAGTAAATGTGCATTGTTTTTTTTCTGGAATTAAATCTGGACAAACTCTCTTTTCACTGTCCTCACTGTCCTCACTGTCCTCATTTCCTCCTTACTAATCCTCTGGACTTCCTGATATCATTTTCCCATCCATCGCCCTCTCTATTTTTTTTTTTCATTCATCAGCTCCTCAAAGTACTCCTTTTTATCTTCTCACCATACTCTCATCACTTGTTAACACATCTTTCCTACTATGTGACAAATCACTGCTGCACATCCTTTCCAGCTCAGTCTCTCTCACAAGTTCCCTTATCCTCACAAGTTCCCTTATCCTCACAAGTTCCCTTATCCTCACAAGTTCCCTTATCCTTAGCTCATTGTGAGGCTGTTAGTGTCCAGCCTCACAATGAGCTTTTAGCCTTTGCCTTTGACACATCTCTTTTTGCCATAGCCTCCCAGTACTCCTGTCTGTGTTCTTCATTTCCCTGACTATTCCACTTTTTCTTTAATAGTCTCTTCCTTCACATACTTCAGCTCCTCCATGAACTCTGTATAACATTCTTCCTTCTTCAACTTTTACTATTTAAACTTTGGCTTTTCCTTCATGTGCTTACAAGCTATTGAAGTCAAGTTAGCCCACTAAAAATCATTATTGACATTAATTATCAAATTTAATTTAATTCATTAACATTTTAAAATATGTATTTTGTTACTATGTGTGTTGGTGTTTACATTTTTAGTTCATATACTGTGGTACAGGTTAAAGGTTTGGGACCAGTTTAGCTATATTTGCGGCAGTGAAAGGTATCGAGATTAACTGGAAGCTGGATTATGGAACAATAAAGTATGTGTTGACACTTCACCCTGTGTAAGCAGTATACTTAATTTCATAAATGGCCCGTAATATTGCTGTGTAGTTAAATTAAGGTACATAATTATTATAAATGTCATTATATCATAACTGCTGGTATGAAGACATATTTTATAATCATTTCATAATAAACGTTGTTTTATGCTCTTGTACCTCTTCATACCCACTGTGCCCAGAGGACACTAGAATAAGAAACACTTATATTTCCTTTAAGTTACATTACAGAATGGAATTAGCAACTTATTAGATGTCTGTGCTATACTGTTCATTAACATGGATGGATCTGACACCAATAAAAAGTTCAAATGGTTCCTCACCAGTTGTTTTGTCTCTGACTCTCGTATGGTCCGGTTGTCTCTCGTTATAGGTAAGTGAATATCTTTGAGGTTTTAATAGACATTTCTATCTCTCTGTTGTTGATTTATGGTCATTTCACTCACTTTGTGGAGATTCTGCATTACTATGTTACTATTTTACAATATTTGCTGTTATTTTGTGGTTTATAAAAACAAACAAACGAAAACAGAAAACAAACAAACACATAAACGAATTAAAGAATCCATCCCACCCAACACCCTAAAAAAAAATCACATTTCCAACTTCACGTGAACGACACGGCGTCTGGGAGACGTTTTTGTCTACGTCATTACTCTGCGACACGTCAACCTGCCTTTTGCGGGATGAGCTAATGGTGTGCAAGTTGGAAATAGTGACAGGAGCAACTTTTAGACAGAGTTCAGCGGGGCTTTGCTGACATTCAGAGTGGGACTGACTTAAAACAATATTTCAAGCGCTGTGAATATTTTCGTTTGAAAGAAGGAGACAGTGAGCGGAGTCAGCCGCTCTGGCATGTGTCAGAAAGAGTGCACTGACTGAAACCTGTAGAAATCTTCTTTGGTTTTAGGTGCTGTTGTTGCTTTCAGGATGAACAACGAAGGTAAATTACTTAATTTTAAAAATAATTTTCTGCTTTTTTGTGTTAGAAATATTAACTGGATATCTCTGTGCCTTGGGACAGAGCTGGTGGAGTATTTCAGGGATCAGATGAGGAAAGACCCGGACATGGCCTCTGCTGTTGCTGCTATCCGCACTTTGCTTGAATTCCTCAAGAGAGATAAAGGCTAGTGTTAAGCCCTTGGTGTTAATATAGACACGTCTCGGCTTTTCTTATTCTCGCTTGGATGTGGAGAAGACGTGAAATTTAGCCTTTTTGTGTTTTCTCAATTTGTAAATAGTGTTTTTTGTCGTTTCTCTGCGATAATCATGTGGGCCAAGATCTGAAAACAGCATCTAGAGTGCTTTAAAAAGTTACTGAAGCCCACATGTTAAGTCCAGTTTTAATAAGAATTATTATTTTTCTACCATAAATAAAATAAAGATTTCACAGATTTGAAAGAGCACTGTAAGGATCTACTAGGATGACGAAGCTGTCTCTCCCCCTTCAGGTGAAACAATCCTGGGCCTGAGGGAGAGCCTGACGTCAGCCACAGACTGCCTTACAGGAGTGGACTCCTCTGTGGCTGTCTCCTCGGGAGGGGAGCTCTTCTTGCGCTTCATAAGCCTCACATCTCTGGAGCACCAGGTGAGTGAAGACAGTTTGGCGTTGGACATTCAAACATTGAACAAGATTAAGCGTGAATAACTTGAGTGAAATCATCAGAGTGCTACCAGATCTGTTGTACGTTATCGAGTCAGACCTTATGGATGCTGTGCAAGTGCTACTGTTCTCGAAAGAGCTTTATTAAAAGAGACACTGCAGTTCTACAGCAAAATTATGGTTCATACAGGAGAACAAATATAATCAAAGTAAAGAAAAAACTGTTAGGTTTGGAGGTGTCACAATTTGACAAATGAAAGTAGTTGTGACTATTTTTCATACTTTCTTGCAGTCGATGACTGGTTGAAGCCTGGAACTTACAGACATCACCAAAGAATGTGTTTCCTCCTTCATGACATTTGCCAGGCCATTACTGCATCTGTCTTTAGTTACTGTTTGTTTATGGGTCTGTATTTTGTTTTGTCTTCAGTGAGTGAAACACAGTTTGATCGGGTTAAGATAACGTGATTGAACCAACAGCTTCAGGATATTCCATTTCCTGACCATCAAAAACTCCAGCGCTACTTTTAGAGTGTGTTTTGGGTCACTGTGGGACTTTGCTGGATGTGGCTGTTTTTTGCTGTAAGCAGAAATTATAGCTCTGCACACCTCAGTATACATTCAGCTCTGTTTTTCACATCACTAATAAAAATTAGTGACCTAGGGACACTGGAAGCCAAGCTCACTAGGGACCCCTCCCGTTATGCTGCTTTCACCATGTTTTATTGAGCCTTTTATTTGTCTCAGATTATAAGACATTCCAAAGCTTCTGTGCTTTCTTCTCTCCTTTCTACTGCAGGTTGTTCTTAGTTTCATTTGACCAAACTTTCAGCAGTTTGCAACTTTCTAGCTATCTTTTGTGATGTGCTTGTTTTTTGCTAAATAGGGATGGCTTGTGTAAGTTGCTTTGAGATCTTCTCTGACTCTATATTCCGAATTCACAGAAATGGCTTCCAAATGTTACACACACTGTTACACACATTTTCACACTTGAAAACAACCACCTACCGTCCTTGGCAGTTTTGAAACGTCATTCTCCTTCCCAAAAAGGAATTCAAATCAAAGAAGTTCTAGCACACAGACCATTAGAAGGAACTTAGAAATAGCAGTCCTGCTGGAACTGCTATGGAGATTGGCCAGATTTAAAGAGGTTGCACTGTATCTTTGCATGATCCGACCCGTTATCTTAATCCAAGGCAGATGCTAACATTTATTCTTTTCAGGACCTGTCTCGCTGTAAGAAGGTGATGGAGGAGAGAGGAGAACTATTTTTAGAGAAGATCTCCATGTCAAGGACCAAGGTTGCCAAGCTCTGTCACACCTTTATCAAAGATGGCGCTGTAAGTATGGAACACAACCTAATTCTTGCTCTGTACAGGGAAAAGGTTCAGTGATGCGGTTTTTTTGATTTTTTTGTTTTTCTCCCTGGCCTCTCCTTGTCTCTCTCAGAAAATCCTGACTCACTCCTACTCCAGAGTTGTCCTCAGGGTGCTGGAAAAAGCTGCAGCTGAGAAGAAACGATTCTCTGTCTATGTGACTGAATCACAGCCTGACGCAGCTGGGTGAGGGAGCAGTCTATATACTGTACTGTAGTCTTACTCTGAAAGGACACAGGCTCAATAATGTCCTTTTTTTATTCAGGCAACACATGGCAGAAGCCCTGAGGAAACTCAATGTTCCAGTAACGGTGGTCCTGGACGCAGCTGTGGGGTGGATACAGATGTTAATAATATCTGATTTTAATGTCATGTGTCTTGTCAATGTCATTTGCATTAGTTTTGTATTTTTTGTCATTCTTTACAGATACGTCTTGGAAAAAGTGGATCTAGTCATCGTTGGTGCTGAGGGAGTTGTGGAGAGTGGTGGGATCATCAATAAGGTGTGTTCGAGTAAAAACTCAGATGCTCTTCAACTGAATCAAATTCAAATCAGTGTTAAAATGCTGGTTATTGCTTCTTCTTTGGGCCTCTCTTGGCCTCCTGTTTTTGTTTACTTGGTTTTTTGTTAGTGCCGTCAACTCCAAACCATACGTCACAACATTTTGTAGTCTAGGCAAGCCATAAATGACGCTTTATGATAAACCAAGTGTGTTGAAGGTGATCTGTAGTTACATTTGTAACGTGGTGCATGTCAGGTTACAGCACAGGGTTCTCTGTGTTGTATTCTGATCATTTTATAAATTATTGTCTCCATCAATGTCCCGATAACGCAGGGTATGCTTTACTGTGTGGCTCTGCTCACTTTTCATATCTTGTTTTAAGACACCAACATGGAGACAATGGAAATGTTTAGTTTGCAGCTTCATAACAGGGCTTCGCTAACCAATGATGCCTCAGTGATATTATGGCAGCTGCATCTTTAATATAGAGCAGGGGTATCAAACTGAAATGAGCAGTGGGCCACTGCTGGCACTGTCATCTCATTGGAGGGCCACTTTAGTGTTTGAGTAGTACAAAAAAAACCCAAACAAGCAAGAAAACACCCATAGATATTTCTGAAAATGTAGTGTTTTGTTTGTTTGTTTTTTTAATTTCAAATATTGAATAACAAGACAAAAAAAAATGTTTTTCTCACTCTTAACTGAAGCCTTTCAGTGAACTACCAAAAAGCAAATTGGTACTCTCTTTCTGACCACATGTGGTAGCAGTTCTGCTGTAATTTTGTTCGTATTAAACAAAAAAATGCAGACATAAGTGTACACATTAGTTTTTGACTGCTAGTGAAAATTGTTTTCTTTACAAATAACTCTCTCACTGGACTAACACAGCCAGCCCTGTTTGTGCTTCCTGCTCATATTTCCTTTGTATTAAATCATTTTTTTGCTTTTTAAAGAACTTAACATTGCACTCAACAACAAACAAATCCTCTCTAACAAAAAAGTTCAAGTGCTAAATTGACTTATAATTATTCACCTCAATATATGAGTTTGAGACCCCGATATACAGTCTGTTTAAAACCGTAACTTAATGTTTGCTTGCATGTGTTGTCTTTATGGGACATTTTAAAATTGTGACACAGGTTGCACTCTGTTCACCCTAAAAGTGATAAATGTGACACAGCTTGTGATACAATAATAGACTTTCGTGTTTTGTCTTGCAGATCGGCACTTATCAGATGGCTTTGTGCTCCAAAGCACACAACAAACCCTTCTACGTTGTGGCAGAGAGTTTCAAATTCGTACGTCTGTACCCGCTCAACCAACAGGATGTGCCAGATAAATTTAAGGTATAACTGTACAGATTTTTGTTTTTCTCCCCCCCTTATTTTATATTCAGAAGCTTTCCTTACATATCTTTTTTGGGGATCAACAGTACAAAGCAGACACCTTGAAGACTGCAAAGAACCTGTCAGAAGAACATCCAATTATTGATTACACACCTCCTTCCCTCATCACCCTCCTCTTCACTGACCTGGGAGTCCTTACCCCATCTGCAGTCAGCGATGAACTCATCAAACTTTATTTATAACTGCTTCACAATTCTCCAATAAAAACTACCAACAAAAACGAAATGTGTGTCAGAGATTTAATTCAACTCCGGTGGATACATCTGAATAGCTGTTATATTGTCCATTGTCTTCTTCCAAACTGTTACGGTTCTTCTGTTTTGTGTTTCGACTTTGCTCCACTTGTTATCTGTTGCTCAAAGTCCTCCTCACTGATTTGGCCTTTCTTTAGTTTCTTGAGGAGACGAGTGTCATCTAAAAGCTCTTTCAGGTCTTCATCATCCACATCAGAATCCTACAAAAACACAAAAGTTAAAACTGTAGTCATCAGATGTTTTTAATTAATCTAACCATTAATGATGAATGAACGGAAATACCTCGTTGTGCTTTCTCTTGGCTGCCATCTTTTGCCTGCGTTCCTTCTTGCCCTTCTGTTTAGACCAGGCCTTATTTTTTATAAAGTTCTTTTTAGGAAAGGGAGTCTTATCTTTGAGCTCAGCCAGTGCTTTCTGTCTCTGCTTCTCCCTGTTCTTGTCTTTGTAACGGATGGTGTCTGTGTCCACTGTCGTCTCAATGAAATCAGGAAACCTTTTGTCCTTCAGTTCAGGCATCCTGGGCAGGCGAAGAAGTGCAAAGCCATGTGCCAAGCAGCCAAAATCCAGATCTAGACATCGGAAATGTGACACATTACATTTGTCTGTTTGTGGATACAACAAATATGTATTTGAATAATATTTAGGATGCTCTACATGTGTGCTTCTTGTTTTGTTTTTTTTAACCTTTGGTCCTGAAGATGAGGCTACATTCATGTTTGGCGTAGGCCTGGACGTATGAGACAAATGCTTTCATCCCTCTTTCGAACATGGCCCGGTCCTCCAGAGCCATGGCCTTCACTTTTGGCAGAACATCCACCACGTCTTTTATTGGGGACATCTTCTGGAGTGGACACTGGGGAGTAGATGAACAAGATGAGATTTTGCAGGTTCCATATTGTGCACCTTATAATTTTCTGAAGAATTTAGCTGTGAATGGAAAAAAATATTTCCAAGAATTTCCTTTGCAATTTGATGGAAATTATTACTTGAAATTAAAAAAAGTAAGAGTGACTACAGTTGAATTTGAGTTTATAAGAAAAATGAAAAATTGTATATTAAAAGTCAAAACTTCTCAAACTCATATCTATGTTGTACAGTGACCATGATATATAAAACACACTCTTCAAAAACACAAAATAATAGAAGTTGAATAAAACAATGGAAGCAGAAAAAATAAATCACAAAACACAATGGAAGTGTTTTTGGGGGACAATATTGTGAGGGACCAGCTGACAGAAACCAAAACATGCAAAAATGTGTACTTTTAGAAATCATGTGGTAAATATTATCAACAGCAAATTTATTTCTGTTTTTCCCCCTTTTGGTTGCAAGCATTTTTAAAATAATTCTGAGCTTTCATAGAAATATAATCCTTGTACACTTAAACCTTGTACTTGTGTTGGATTTTTAAAGGTGTGGGACATTACTTGCCTACAGATCATTTAACACTACTGAGAATGCAGGTGAAAGGGGGCTTACATTTTCTTAAATGTTGGTTAAAGACCTTCATTTAAAAAACACATTGCTTTTTACAACTGAACAAATTACAAATATGCAACAGTAATCCAATGAAGGAGCTGTGATACTGAGGTTGTTTACTTACATAGTCCTCATGATCATGTGATCACCTAACCTGACTGCTGACGTTCTGAGTAAGTGAACCATACAATTAAAGAGGTCTCAAGTATGCTGAACTTGCTTCATAGCACAGACTCTCGGTTAGGAGCAACCAGAGCAGAGAGGTGGCGTGAAAAGTTACTGATCACTTTCAGTTTCTGCTGAACTCACCTTCTGATTGATGGACAGGAAGTTAACATAGGTTTCCTCCATTGGAAGCAGGAAGACGAGTGCATTGCCATAATTACCGATTCTTGCTGTTCGCCCACATCGATGTACAAAGGCACTGAGTCAGACCAAATAAATAAATAAAATGCAAAAACAAGAGGTGCATACAGTGAACAAAAGATACAGTTATGTAGTTAGTACTGACTCACCTGGCACTGCTGGGAGGATCATACTGCAGCACCCAGTTAACATCAGGGATATCGATGCCTCTGGCCATCACGTCTGTGCACACCAAGATCCCACTGCATGACACACACGCAAAAAAATGATGTACAAATCCCCCGCAAAACAGCCATATTTTCTGTACCTGTACACACGAACTGAATTTTACCTTTTTAGTTTCCGAAAGTCAGCAAAGATACTGTTGCGTTTATGTTTCATCTTGCCGTGGATGCAGTGGATGGTGACCTTCTTGACCAATGTCTCTAGAGCTCGACCGTAATACTCCACACAAGCACAGGTACTGAAGACGAGATGACAAGGAATCATGTCATAACAGACCTAATCGGACATGTCACGGAGAAAAACATTTTCCAATAAAAGAAACTGTTGTCATGACAGTGAGTTTGCAGTCCAGTGGTTCGCACAACACACAAGCAAAGTTGAAAGCTACCAAGTTTTTTTGTGTACCACTTTAACTTACCTAAAGAAGACCAGAAGCTTCTCATGCTTGTGCTGCCTTAGGAAAGCCACCAGGTTGTTGAACTTGTCCTCTGCTCTACAAATCTGAAATAAAAGCATGAGATTTTTTTTGTGTCATTGCTACACTTTTCCACATTAATGAATAAATAATTGTCTCACAGTGTAGTAGTTGGACAGCCTGGAAGGGGTTTTCTGGGCGGTGGCAGCAGGGGCCAGGCCTTTCTCTTTGACGGTGATCCGTACGGGGTTCCGGAGGCCAGCCCTCACCAGCTTCTCCAGCTCCTGGGTTTGAGTGGCTGAAAACAAGCCTGTACGTCTCTGCTTAGGCAGGTAACCTAAGATGGTGTTTAGACTGGATACACAAATACAGACTGTTACCTATAACGAGTTAAAACGCACTACAAAATTCAAACACACAAAGTATTTGGATAGTTCTTATTGTCGTGCTCTGTGCTTTAACATTAGACTTCACCAGCAGTGAAGCACAAAAAACTGCAGTTCCTCTAACAGTCACTAGACCTTTTTTCAAAACTGAGTCAATTCTCATAGACTCACATGTTAAAATGTCCAACTTTAAAGCATTAAAAAGCCAAGTCCTTTTGACTATTTTGGCAAGTGAAATTCTATTCATCAAGTGAAATTCTATTCATTTTGTGGGCTCCATGTTTCATATGCATTTGTGTAGCTTTCTGAAGAGGTGCTATAGGCCTCAGGATAATTTCTTCTGGCGTTGAAAACAATAAATGTTTTTCCATACCTAGCCTCAAATCCCATGTCAAGCAGTCTGTCGGCCTCATCTAGAACCAGCACATCCAGGCTCTTAACTGAGCTGGCCAAGTCCAGACCATCAGACTTTCTCCTGAACATATCTTCGAGGCGTCCCGGTGTCGCAATCACAATGTTTGCTCTGAGACACAGATGCACAAATTCAAGAGGTTTGGATGTTTTTAACATGATTCTGTGATGGATAGCACAGGAGTTTTTGATATAATACTCCTGGGTTCATTGATATGAAGAACCATTCAGAAAAACTAATTTCATTAACACAGCCCAATTTTTACTTCTTAACAGAACAAGATTGTGGATCATTGTGCTTATAATGGATATATATCCATTATAAGCACAATCCACACACAGTCCAGCTGAAAAACTGTGCTAGTTGTGTGTTGGTGGAAAGGCCCTCAGATCATCGCATACCCTTTATCCTTGAACTTCTCCACATCCTCTGCTGGGTTACTGCCACCGATAAGTAAAATCTGCCTGAAAAACACCAAGTGGGAAAACATGAAAGACTTCTCTGATCATTAATGAAGTAGAGGTTTATACAACCGGTTATTATTTCAGTCACAGTTCAGTTAAAATAATAATTATGTTTTTCAAGGGGTTTTACTTGGATTTTGTGGGTGACATAGGCTCAAAATAATAACATGATCAGTGATGCACTGCTATTTGTTTAAGGAGCAGAGTGGCAACTTTACCTCATTCGACTATTACACATTGTATATCCTCTGTCTGCACACATTCATCAGTTTTATATTTCTTTCAGTAACTGTGACAGTACCACAGTAACTGTGTCACATATGTAAATGGGGACATCGCCATGGTCTTTTCCTGTCTGCTATATAATGTCAGGTATTTATTAAAGCCAGTATTATATACTGGGATAATTTCGACATTAATCTAAAACACTTTCGTTCTTAGATTATGATGATGACGACATTTGACAACCTCTGACACCTCAGTATATATCAATAATGAATTAACGGCCATTAGAATAGTTTCCAGTTTTATCCAAGGATAGCTGTAGAGGCAGAGGCCACCCTTACTAACTTCGGACTTTTCTAACCACACTCTTAAAGGTAGACTTTTTCACCATATGAGCACATCACAAATTTCCATCCACTATTTGTTCTTTCTGACATATGGAGTGCAACCAAACATGTTCAATTTCACACTTTTTTACCATTACACTTCATTTAAATAGGTTTTAAGAATTTTTCATCTTATTAACTAAGGGGTTTGTATTATATACAACGCCCCTTTCACACTGTATCTTCTACTTACTTGAACTGTGGAAACTTCTCAATAAACTGCTCCATCACTTCACTGATCTGTACGGCCAGTTCTCTTGTGGGAGTGATCACAAGGGCACCAACCTGCAAAAGACATTATTTGGGGCTTAACAAAGTGTCCAAATCATATTGTTGAGGCTTTGTATATTTCACAGATTATCTGTAAAATATCAAGAACTATCATAACTCAGAGTTCAGCTGTTCAGGATCAAGGAGGTATTAAACTCTATAACAATATCACAAAAAAAAGAACAAAACCTAATTTTAATTACTTCATACACTGCTAGTCACCCTATTTATTTTTTTTAAAACTGGGATTAAATGCCATCTTTGCTTCGCTTTCAATCTTACCTGCATCTTCTTTAGCTTCTCTTCCCGCTTCAGGAGGAGTTCTATAATAGGAATGACAAAAGCCAGCGTCTTTCCACTCCCAGTCACCTGCAATCAAATGACACTCAGTGAGCTACAAGAAGCTGTTGCGATAACTCACAGGACAACCACTCTCTACACGTGTGCTGAGCAGATAACCTTGCGGCAGACGGGGGTGTCAGGTTGAGGTGGTTACATCAGCTCTGAGATTCCGGAAGCTTATTTCTGCGTTTACTTTCAGGCAGCATCAAAAACCCATATTTAAAATTATTAATGATAAATCAGGTTTTTGAAAAAGTTCACATTCTTAAGGTAAAATAGCATGATTTATTATAACACACATTGAAAATACAACAACCAGCGGATATGTCTGGGGGTCGACTTTTCCAGATTGGGTGGATTTTATATGGAATGACCCTGTCAAGACAATTTTTCCTGTCCAGTTAAATTCAAATGTCAGTACTTGCAGTGGTGGTTAATCGGTATAATGTATACTGTGCACATGGATGGTCACCACGTTTGTCAGCCCTGGAACACACTGGCGACCTGTCCAGTGTGTACCCTGTCTGCAGCCCTGGGACAGCTGGGAGAGGATCCAGACACCCGTGACACTGAATGGCTGGCTGGCTGGCTGGATGTGTGGGTGGATGGGAGGATGTTTACCATAACTCTGAAACATCTGCAATAATAAAATTCAGTGATCTTTATTTTTAATGGTTAAATGGCGCACTTACCGCCTCGGCAGCCACATCCTTGTTACTCATGAACAGCGGGATACAGGCAGACTAGAAGGGAAAATTCCAACAGATCAGATTTAGTGTTTATTGAGGAGAGGTGTGAGCCACGGGCTGAAAGTGTTCACTGACCTGTACAGGTGTCATGTGTGTGAATTTCAGTTCATCGAGCGTTTGCAAAATCTTCTCGTTGAGTTTAACTGGTAATCTGTCCCACGTCCCGTCTGTTGTATTATCCATGCTGGAAGCCAAACATTCAGCAGAGCTTGAAACTAAAGTCGTTCACAGTGGGTCTGCTACAGTCGCACTCCACGCTGCTCCTGTTTCCGGGTCCGCTGCTGTTTACACGCCGGGTGGGAACAGAAGCTCTCCAAACTGCATGGTTCCCAGTGACTGTACACAAGATAAATAAAACCTTCCTGCAGTTGCCGGTCGTTCTCCTGAACGATGCAATTATTATTACGATTTAGGATTGTTTTGTCACAGATTCTGGGCACCCTGCAATAGTGGTGTTTCGCCACGGCAAGCGAGAGCTAACAAAATCTAAAAACAGAGATATCAATAAAAACGTACCAAAGTGAAAGCGATCTCTCCTTTTATCTCAAGCAGGATTCTGTTATGCTATACAAACACTGCAACAGGTGAGCTTCTCTCGTAAACCAACTCTGCCAACATGTGTGATGTAAATTACTATTAATAACTCATTTAGCACATGAGTAATGAAAGCTTTAAAAACAGGGTGTAATTTCCGCCATGTCTGGTTTAATAACATAGGCAAGATGCATACTCCACCAGCACTTTTAACATCTCTGAAAAATCACCTGGTTCACCAAATGTACATTTTTACATTACATACATTTTTCATTCATTTTTATCCTCCTGTAGATCCATACAGTTAACTATGTCACAGTCCTCAATCTTTTTAATTCATCTGCTTTTAAATATACTTTTAAAAAATCAATATGTAGTGTTTCTGATGGGAAAGCTGTTGTGTTCCTCACAGGACAGCCACCACAGACATCTGAGTATGATCCATTAGTGGAGATTGAACAGACTATAAAGTATTTAAATGGAGTTTAATCTTAAACATCTGCAGCAGCAGCTCGGCAGCAGTCAGGTGTTTTCATATTATATTATTGGTACTTTTGTTAAAGTACTTTTTTCTCTAAACAGTTCACGTGGAAACACTTTAGAAAACTAAAGCTTTTCTGGCTTCCTCTTTGGACACAATTGCTTTAGTTTCTTCTGCCAGAGATTCTCCCGTTTTCTGGCCGCAGAGGTGCTCTCAGAGCCACAGACTGACATCTTATTCTTTCAAGCTAAGATAACACGATTTAAATCTGCTACCATCACTCCTGTTCCAAAGACTTCAGCAGCATTCATGCCTGAATGACCATCACCTTATAACTCCTATAGTTATGAAGTGCTTTGAGTGGATTGTCATGGACAAAATAAACAGGACTGAGTTCCTGCCCCTCTACTTTGGAGGAGCTGCTGTTGAGGTTATCACCAGTTTCAAGTAAATGGGGATTCAAATAAAATATGTTGTCATCTGGAAGACTATCTTTACTTACCTAGGATACTTGAGCAGGCTGACCTCTGTATTGTAGCATTTTCATCATGGCTTAGGTGCAGACAGAAAGGCAATGCACTGACCAAGTACCACACAGCAGGTCATTGGCAGCAGCCTTCTATTCACTAAAGACTTCAACGCTAGCAGATGCAGGAATCTTCTCACCCTGCTCATTAATGAAGCAGGAAGGAGGATGTGCAGCATCATAGCACCAATCATATATCCACACATCAGGGACTCGTACAATAATACATTACACATGACAATTTCTTATATGCTGTAATTCCTAAAGTTTATATTTATATTCATACCAGCCCTCTCTTGCACTCTAAAGCTTGATTTTTGACTTTTGCAGGAAATTTACATCCTAACAGGAAATTCCTTTAATGCCTACACTGCAACCTTACATGCCATTCCAAGTCCCTGTGGTATGTGTCCATCCGACGTGTGGTTACATTTCTCAGGAAGTGCATATCAGGTTATGTAGAAGGCTAGGACATACTGTTATAATGAGGCTGTGGTTATGGTGCAAGTTATGACGTAGAGCTTACGCGCAAGTATAATTCTCATGTAAAACCCATTGGATATTAATGTGAATTATTTATATGCATTTTTTCCTCTAAATTTAGATTGGATTGCCTAATTTGTATTACTCATTTTAAGTTGATACAGTGTTGCCTCACTGGTCCTTATGTTCTGGGATAATAAACCTCTTAAAATCTTGAAAAACTATAGGAGCAGCTGTGTTCCAAGGAATATTTTAATGTAATGGTGCAATTACACCTGTTGACAAGTGCCTTCTCTCTAATCATAATGAAACGTCACACCCATTTATAAAGAGATCAAAAATAATTGTACAGAATATTGGCTTTATTATGAAACCTGGGGCATTTTTTTTTTTTTTACAGACCACACTTCTACATTTGTAAAGATCCATTTAGCTGATTTCGTTGCACTCACAAAAAGGAGAGACTGTGTATAGAGCAACTTTCCTGCCTGAGCTCACCATAAATTCTTTGAAATACAAATCTGGAGCATATCTGGTGCATGCACCATTTATGGTGTGGCTAAATGGAAACATCTACTGCCTTGGACGTATATACTTGGAAGAAAGACCTCATCCAAACAGCTGTCACAAGCAATGCTCAAGAGGAGGGGAAAATTAACAGTTCAAATTTTATACATATAATTTAAAATCCCCAACCCTAACAAAAATAACTATAGAAGCAACTAAAGAACACAGCAGTCAAGTGTTTAAACCCCCTACCTACCCAGCCCACCCAAATCAACATGTAACATGGATTTCAGTATTCCTCTATACTTTGAGAGGCACCCCAAATAGTTCAGTTAAAATTCAACCCTGCCTCTGCTTTTTATGATCTTACAGCCAGGCCAAACTTTTTAAAATCCAAGAGTTTGAAAATCATAAATGTTAGTTTATGGCAAACAAAAGACTTCCCTGTTGAATTCTATTTCTGAACTATGTGGGGAGTGAGCCACACAATTTCCCCTGGAAAAGATGTCCACACACCTGTGCCACAAATCGCTATGAATCAATAGACAGTGTTAGAAGCTGTATAGTTTCCCTTAAAGACCAGCTGCAATGTAAATTTTTTCAGATAGCTAGACAAGTTCATCGGGAGTGCAATTTGTGGTTTTTGAGAATTAACACATTGGCAGTATCTGCCAGTCTGACTTGGCTTTGACACCTGAAATCAAACTTTTCCTATCTCAGACACTAAACTAATGCATTGATGTTTTGAGATGTGCCATTTTTATCATTTCAAAACGGTTCCCATTTCAAACTTAATATAGGCAACATTCCACTCTGACGCCACACATACCTGTCCATTCATGTGCAATTTTAAGTCTTTCATTTGACTGCGGACACTGAGCCTTACAGTCATTTGCACAGGAAACAACTGTACTAACTGTAATTAAAAAGATCTGTTAAAAATAAAAACTAATAAACTGAAATTTATCCCACAATCTCTTGGCCATTCGTTCCAAACATAAATTACATTTATAAAGAAGAAACCAAACAGGTAACAAGAGAACAAAACCTCTGAGATCCAATCACATGTAGGCTTTACTCAAAACTGCCACTCTCATTTCCACAGCGTAAATAACTGTCTTGGTGTTGGAGGGGAAAAACAAAACAAAAAAAAGTACAGTGGAGGACACAGAGGAGTATCATTTGAATAGCACTACACCACTCGCCGCACTTCGAAAAATCGCTTCAGGTAGTAAATCTGTCCGAGTGTCATTGCCACCAGAACCAGAGCTTCAAAGAATGACCACAGGACCACTCTGCTGTTTGTGTTGTCATTGACTGGATGAAGAAGAGGAGAACAATTATAAAGATTTATTTACACTTATGATTACAATGGTTATTGGACTTAATGTAAAGGCTCTTACTAGCTCTGTGTATCCTCTCACGGACCTCCATGTACTCCTGCTCGTGCTTCACGGCTGTCATGGCAACTGCCAGCTCGTTGATCATCTCCTCCAGCTTGTTTTGGTGGGCTGAAACAAGAGAAAAGTGACTTGTCAGTGATGAGTCACAACACAGTGGTAAAGAACCCTGCTACCCCCATTTGAAAAAGAAAACCCCCAAACAAACAACAAAAAAACCATGCAAGATGTGCATATCCTTTTCACACCTGTGATGCATGTATCTGCCAGTGCTGTCCCATTATCAGAGACATTTATACTTCATACATGTTCTCAACATGTGCAACAAGTCAAATCATTCGCAAACATCACCGCGTCTGTCTTATGTATGCTTAATTAGTTTTTACTACAGAAGCAACTCTGGTTAGAGAAGACTGCAGTGCATCACAAGCTCAAAAATTTATTTCACAACAGTAGTTTAGTCAAAGCCTGCTGTGCCCTACCATCCCAGCTGTCACCACCTACGAAGAGGGATACAGTGAATCCACATAATAAAGTCAAAAAATAAGAAATGAATAAAAGGAATAATCATTTTAAAAGCAACGGGAATAAAAAGAGTTGCGGTTAAACTACATAAATCCCCACTGTGTACCTTCCGTCTCCATATCCTGGCCTTTGGGAGCCTCTCCGATATCAATGGTGAACATGACAATCTTGGGTGTCATGGTTGACATCTTGTTGCTGAAGCAGAACTTGTAGGTTCCATCCATGTGCGCTGCCACAGAGTATTTCCCACTGGACTCTCTGTCCCCTTTGTAAATTTGCTTACCGTCAGGTCCTGTTATCTGGAGATAGAAGAATATCTGAATAACTGACATTGCTCCATGACTGGAGAATAACATGACGGGCATGATGTGCTTTAGGAAACATATGGCAGAAACTAAGTCAGACTGTCTGCAGAAATAGCTAGATTTTCTGCTTAAAACTAGCGAAAATAAACAAATCCTACAACGTCTACAGCGCATTAACTATTCAATAATCAATAATCGTATTAGCTACATAATTAGCAACTTAGAAACAATGCTAATGCTGCACTTCCTATATCATAATGGGTAATTTAATCATCATTATGGAGCAGCTCTTAGCGGGAAACTAAAAAAAGCAACTCTGTAAGATGTAAATTATAACGTTTTCCATTCAACTGTATGTTAAATCCTTTACACCTGCTTTGCATCCAACTAGTTTTACCTGACGGTACCGGCTAATAGCTAACATTAGCACAGGCCTTGTGTTGCATTGCATTTTATGATTTACAAGTACATCCTGCCTCGCGTTAGGTGACTCTTTTGCTATCCGAATGAAACATCTCACCTCGACGTCGATGTCCAGGAAGCCTCCTTCGGCCACTTCAAACATGAGGCCCATCTTGGTGCCGGAGTTGACCCGCTCGTAGAAGCACTCCTCGGCATGGGCGTCTATGCTAACGAAGTAGCCAGAAGCAGTGGCAGACAGGACGGCCAGCAAGACAACTAGCTCCGACAAGGTAAACATGTTTCAGTGGTTGTGTGGAAAGCGTAAAAATAAATCTGACGGTATAAAAAATTTCCTCGCTACTGTATATCCAGTTTGTGTGAGTGGACTGTTGCAGGAGAGGAGCCGCAACAAGATCGGCTACTCTGTGCTGCTCTCAGACTGCCACGTACGGGCTTACTGCACGGGTACCTGCGAGGGCCAAACTTCCGAGGATACGTGACACACACTGAAAAGGAAGTGAAAGGCAACTCTTCGTTTTCTCATTTGTTATTGGAAGAAGTCCCTTAAGTCTATGTAAGCTTGCCAAAGTCAACCCCGTAAAGACTCCTTATGTGCAACGCGAATACTTAAAGAGTCATGTTCTTTAGTTTACTATAATTTGTGTTTTTACTCTGAATGTAAATACTTTTATTTTTTGATTTATAAAAAAATCAAATCAAACGAACATAAGTGAAAATGCACTAATTTAATGAGTTAAATACATATATTTATACAAATATATAATAAGAATATAATAAGAAAATATCCAAAACAACAGCACCAAGTCATCTAAGTACAATAGTACACGATTATGAAAACAATTGATATCAGTTGATAGCATTTTGCAGTAACAACAATAATAATGATAATAATAATTTATTAATGTTGCATAGCAGTTCAAAGCTCTACTTGAAGATAATACTACTTGAAGACACAGTGCATCACTGTAAGACTTTTTTGTAGTGTGGCATGAGTGACAGACTTGAATATTTTTTTGTTAGATTTGTAACTTTGTAATATTTTGTATTATTTAATTCAGTTTAGTAAGTTACTGTTCTTACTGTCTTGGAGCGACAGTGACCAAATAATTTCCCCTCAGCTTAATAAAGTATTTTGATTCTTCTCCATTCCTCAGGTTTCCTGTCACTCTACAACATTGCATTAAACAGTTTGAACCAAAAGACTGTTTAACACAACCTCCTGGAACAGATCTCTCCTAGACATCTCCATGCCTTCACGGGTATGTCATCTGGATAAACTGGGTTTGCACTCTTCATCCTCTTCATTGCTGCCCTCACTTCCTCCTTATTAATCCTCCACTCTTTGTGATTCACTAACTTTTCTCCATCTGTTTTCCTATCTCCCTCATTTTCTGGCATTATCAGCACCTCAAAGTGCTCCTTCCATCATCTTAACACACTCTCTTCTATTGTTAGCACATTTTCATTTCTATGGTTAACCACTCTAACCTGCAGCATATACTTTCCATTTCAATTTCTCTGTTTAGCCAATCAGCAAAAGTCCTTTTCTCCTTCCTTAGTTTCTAGCGTCACTTACAACACACTACAATCCTTTTTCTTTGCCACCTCTCTCGTTGCTGTATTCCTAGCCTCTCCTAAATATGTCACTCCTTCTTTACTAATTCAATTCAATTCAATTCAATTCAATTCAAATATTTATTGTCATTGTCAAAAAAAAAAACAATGAAATTGCGTCTCTTCATTTCAATAGTTTCTTGTACTTCATCATTTCACCACCAGGTCTGCTTTACCCGGTTGTGTCCAGAGGATACACCAAACACCAGTGTCAGCACTAAAGCTGAACTTTCCCAGTCATCGGGTAACTCTATCTTTCCACCCAGAGCATGCCTCAACTTCTTCCTGAACTCTGTGCAACATTCTTCTTTCTTCAACTTCTTTCACTTACTCCTTGCCTCTGCCTTCACTCGCTTCCTCTTCTTAATGTACAAAGGCATCCTACAGACAACCATCTGATGCTGCTTAGTGACATTCTCCTCTGACACCACCTTGCAGTCTCCTATATCTTTCAGATTGCACATTTTGCATAAGATGTGGTCCCTCTGTGTGCACCTTCCTCATCTCTTATATGTCACCCTGTGTTCTTCCCTCTTCTTAAAGTACATGTTTAGTACAGACATTTCCGTCCTTTTTGCAGAATGTACTATTATCTGTCCCTCTGCGTTTCTATAACACCTTACCTACTAAATACCTCTGTTCCCTTTGTCTACATGTCCATAGAATTTTGCACCAATCACAATAATGCCCCCCCCCTGGGGACATTATGTCCCCCCTGGGGACATTATTGCTTCATCTAACTTACTCAACTTACTCCAGAATTTGTCATTCTTTTCTAATTGACATCCAGCCTGTGTGGCATGCGCACTGACAACATTCAACATCGACCATTCGATTTCCAGCTTCGGACTCATGTTCCTGCCTGACACTTTTCACCTCCACAACACTGTTCACATACTCTTCCTTACCCCTACTCCACTCCTCTTTCTATCTACACCATGGTAGAGCAGCTTGAATCCACCTCCAATACTCCTGGCCTTGCTTTCCTTCCATCTGGTCTCCTGCATAAACAATATATCTACCACAATATATTTATACTGCCAACTTTAACCCCCGGACTTCTGTCTTTCCTATGCTCTCATTGCCTCATAACACACCCTCCTCCTCTTCTTTTCCTTTGTCTTTGGCCAATATTAGCAGTTTACACCAGCACCCTGTTTGAAAGGTTGAAATCTCATCCATCATGACTTGAATGTTGGCCAAGGTTTTAATGGGTTTGTCCAAATATTTATATTTGTTGGATCAAATATAAATAAAAGGATTTAAAAGCAAGATGCATGTTCACCAGTCTTATGGATGTACTATTTTGGGGGAAAAGAGTACAATGCTTCAGTGACAAAGTTATTTACATCACCACTTGACTTTCTCCTAAGTTAGTCTGTTTTATGTGAAATATTTTATATGATTTTGCTTACAAAGCAAATGACAAATATTGGATAGCTCAAAGATTGCAAGTAAATGTTCAAATAGAAAAAAAATTGTTATACTAATTTTATCTGTATTTATTTCTACGCGTTTCTAATAACCCTAGACGCCACAACAAAACATTACGAAAGTTTAATAATATCATTTTTAAAATGGTAGCGCATCTAATTACGTCACAAATAACATATGAAATGTAATTTATCTCCCGTTAGGGCTTAGAGCTGCGATTAAGTTTCGCTTTGCCGTGAGTACAGACAGTCAACGAACTGTTCGAGAAGCCTTCGCAGACGTTCTTCGTCGTTTACCCCTTTCGCCGCTATATCGTAAAAAAAAGCTTTTAACGAGCATGCGCTGAGTGAAAGTGATCTGGCTCTTTAATTTATCTGACGCCGTTTACCGGACGGACTGAGATCTGTAGCTTTTATTTAAGCGGGTTAAAGCGACCACGAGAAACGGCCGCCCAGGGTGAAAAAATTCATTACACCCTCTGTTTTGTCGCAGGTTTGGTGACGTCCAATAATCGACTTGCTGTGAAGTCTCTGGGGCCGAGGCCTAGAGACATTTTTTTTTTGTAACGGGCGCTATAAAAATATTGGTGTCGATGCTTAACTACATTTAAGGTGCCCGTTTTGACCGGATATGAACCAATGAAGCACTTTATACTGTAACTGAAGCTTTAACGGTGGGAAACGTTAGCCAGCTAATTAAAGCTACTGCTAACTGCCAGCGAGGAAGTGAGGAACGAAAAAAATGACATCTCGGAGGTAAGCGGGGGCTGTCTGGAAAACAATGTCTGCTGATAATGCTAGCTGAGTCTGCTAACTTTAAGTGATCTCAGCTGTTTGGATCTTGGTATGTCGGTAGACGGTCAATGAGAGTTCCGACGTTTCTGGAAATAAACAGAAATAGGTGGTGTAGGGCTGCTTCATTTAGCGTTACACCGGCAACTTAAGGCAGTCTCAAATTGTTAAGTAAACAGCGCTATAACATTTGTACAGAACATACGAAGCTAAGCTGTCCACAAACTGTAGTTACTAATAGGTAAAGTTAAAGTTAACCAACCCTGCTACAGCTGCTGTTAACAGATGCATCTTACTGGATTGATTTGTTATGCTTTGAGCTGCTGTCCAAATCAAACCAGCTGTATTTACAAATAACTGAACATAAGACACCCCATATTGATACAAAAATTAACGAGTCATTTTAACGAGAAAACGGGAAAACAGCAGGAGTGCATCAGAAAAACGGAAATGAAGTACTTTCACGTTGTAGATATGTGCAGAGTAGGCAGAAGTCATAGCAGTTTCAACATTTTAAGTAAATTAAATTCCTTAGGTAATAAATGTAACGCGTTAAAAAGTCATCGTTAGCGAGTGGAATAAATATATTTCACATAGATGGTGCACAGACCACAGACTTCTTGTACAGACGAGAGGCAAAAGATGAAGATAATATTCACAAGGAGGCAGAGGCAGGAGATGACCACAATGGACGCATGAGTGAAACAGGCAGGCAGTCTTTTCGGGGGAGTGCAGGGTGGCAACTTGTAGAAAGAGCGCAGTCAGCCTCTGAATGTCTTTACTGGAATATACAGAGTTGGATAGAGAGGAAGTGAAGAAAGACAGAGACAGTGTGGCTCTTTTATACCTTTGGTTCCAAATGAGTCTCGATGTCAGCAAGCATCCTGTGCAATAATACCAGAAACATTATAAGAGAGAGACAAGACTCTCAAAGGAATCCTTTATTGAAATCTAGGCAAGAAATTTTTAACAGCAAGGATGGTGATGGGAGTATAACTTCCCCAGTGGCCTTTTGAAATCCTCATTATTGTGTAAGTCATTGACACATTTAAGCTGTTTTAATCAGATTTAACTTTCATGTCCAGGTGACCATTAAAATTAAACTTGAGTAATACTTCAAAATGCCTAGTTAAGTGAGTGGAGATGAAACTACGTGCTTTTAGAAGAACTTTGATAATACTGTCTCTGAATAGTGGATTGAAAATTGCAAATAATCAAGTTTTAAGCAGTTAATTCATAATTTTGAACACCTCTTAGTACTATAACTGACC